>NC_042969.1:86844479-86914479 GCF_901001165.1 Salmo trutta | reverse complement strand
TTGGGATAGTGGAGACACATACACACACACACACGGTCGCACACACACACACACACACACACACACACACACACACACACACACACACACACACACACACAACACACACACACACACACACACACACACACACACACACACACACACACACACACACACCACACCGACCGTTGATTGGGGTGGTAGATGTCACCTCATGGATATGTACACACACGGAGAGGGAGAATAGAAAACACTCTGGCTTAAAAACGCCAGATGTAACATCTCGTATCACAACAAGTCATTAAGCTGTACTATAAACCAACTGGTTACGCACAGCGTTGAATTAAAATAACACTAAATATATATACACATCCTTTATTCTCTAGGTCTCACACTGACTGAGTTTCTTTGAAGTATTATGATCTCTCTGTTAAGATGTCTCTGTTAAGATGTCTCTGTTAAGATGTCTCTGTTAAGATGTCTCTGTTAAGATGTCTCTGTTAAGATGTCTCTGTTAAGATCTCGCTGTTAAGATCTCTCTGTTAAGATCTCTCTGTTAAGATCTTTCTGTTAAGATCTCCCTGTTAAGATCTCTCTGTTAAGATCTCTCTGTTAAGATCTTTCTGTTAAGATCTCTCTGTTAAGATCTCCCTGTTATGATCTCTCTGTTAAGATCTCCCTGTTAAGATCTCTCTGTTAAGATATCTCTGTTTCTACTTAAATCAGATAAATACACTACATTACCAAAAGTATGTGGACACCTGCAACGTGGAACAACTCATTCCAAAATCATGGGCATTAATATGGAGTTGGTCCCCCCTTTGCTGTTATAACAGCCTCCACTCTTCTGGGAAGGCTTTCCACTAGATGTTGGAACATTGCTGAGGGGACTTGCTTCCATTCAGCCACCAGAGCATTAGTGAGGTCGGGCACTGATGTTGGGAGATTAGACCTGGCTCGTTCCAATTCATCCCAAAGGTGTAAGATTGGGTTGAGGTCAGGGGTCTTTTGCAGGCTAGTCAAGTTCTTCCACACCGAACTTCGACAAACCATGTCTGTATGGACCTCGCTTTGTGCTCGGGGCATTGTCATGCTGAAACAGGAAAGGGCCGTCCCCAAACTGTTGCAACAAAGTTGGAAGCAGAGAATAGTCTAGAATGTCATTGTATGCTGTAGCGTTAAGATTTCCCTTCACTGGAACTAAGGGGCCCGAACCATGAAAAACAACCCCAGACCATTAACACTCCTCCACCAAACTTTACAGTTAGCACAATGCATTATGGGCAGGTAGCGTTTCTCCTGGCATCCGTCACTCCAGAGAACGCGTTTCAACTGCTCCAGAGTCCAATGGCGGCGATCTTTATACCACTCCAGCTGACGCTTGCCATTGCACATGGTGATCAGATTACATATGTATTTAATATCCCTCTTTCTAGTTAGATCAGATTACGTATTGAGATCTGTTTCTACTTAGATCAGATTACGTATGTATTGAGATCTGTTTCTAGTTAGATCAGATTAGATACGTATTGAGATCTGTTTCTAGATAGATCAGATTACATATATATTGAGATCTGTTTCTACTTAGATCAGATTACATACGTATTGAGATCTGTTTTTAGTTAGATCAGATTACATATATATTGAAATCTGTTTCTAGTTAGATCAGATACGTTTTGAAATCTGTTTCTAGTTAGATCAGATTACATATATATTGAGATCTGTTTCCAGTTAGATCAGATTACATATATATTGAGATCTGTTTCCAGTTAGATCAGATTAGATACGTATTGAGATCTGTTTTTAGTTAGATCAGATTACATATATATTGAGATCTGTTTCCAGTTAGATCAGATTACATATGTATTGAGATCTGTTTCTAGTTAGATCAGATTAGATACGTATTGACATCTGTTTCTAGTTAGATCAGATTACATACGTATTGAGATCTGATTTTAGTTAGATCAGATTAGATACGTATTGAGATCTGTTTCTAGTTAGATCAGATTACATACATATTGAGATCTGATTTTAGTTAGATCAGATTAGATACGTATTGAGATCTGTTTCTAGTTAGATCAGATTACATATATATTGAGGTTATATTATGCATTTGATTTCTCAGAGTTTCTTTGTAACCCAGTTATAATACAATAAAATGTATTGCTTTTCTATATTCTATAACCCAGTTATGACACCTCCCACAAACAACCCCCCCCTTTTCCCACAAACACCCCCCCAACTCCCACAAACACTCCCCCCTTCTCCCACACACACCCCCCCTTCTCCCACACACACCCCCCCTTCTCCCACAAACCCCCCCCTTCTCCCACAAACCCCCCCTTCTCCCACAACCCCCCCCTTCTCCCACAAACCCCCCCTTCTCCCACAACCCCCCCTTCTCCCACAACCCCCCCTTTCTCCCACAAACACTCCCCAACCCCCTTCTCCCACAACCCCCCTCTTCTCCCACAACCCCCCCCTTCTCCCACAAACACTCCCCAACCCCCTTCTCCCACAACCCCCCTCTTCTCCCACAACCCTCCCCTTCTCCCACAAACCCCCCCCCCTTCTCCCACAACCCCCCCCCCCTTCTCCCACAAACACTCCCCAACCCCCTTCTCCCACAACCCCCCTCTTCTCCCACAACCCTCCCCTTCTCCCACAAACCCCCCCCCCCTTCTCCCACAACCCCCCCCCCCCTTCTCCCACAAACACTCCCCAACCCCCTTCTCCCACAACCCCCCCTTCTCCCACAAACACCCCCCCCCTCTCCCACAAACACCCCCCCCTTCTCCCACAAACCCCCCCCCCTTCTCCCACAACCCCCCCCCTTCTCCCACAACCCCCCCCTTCTCCCACAACCCCCCCCCTTCTCCCACAAACACTCCCCAACCCCCTTCTCCCACAACCCCCCTCTTCTCCCACAACCCTCCCCTTCTCCCACAAACCCCCCCCCCCCTTCTCCCACAAACACTCCCCAACCCCCTTCTCCCACAACCCCCCTTCTCCCACAAACACCCCCCCCCCTCTCCCACAAACACCCCCCAACCCCCTTATCCCACAAACACTCCCCCTTCTCCTCCCACAAACACTCCCCCTTCTCCTCCTACAAACACTCCCCCTTCTCCTCCCACAAACACTCCCCCTTCTCCTCCCACAAACACTCCACCTTCTCCTCCTACAAAGACCCACAGCAGAGATGTAGTACTACTGATACTAACTTTAACATAGGCGCGTTCCGTCTCAACCAGCTCACAGATTACTTTGCGTAGCTTGTCGGCGTCGGAAAGCTGGCGGCTGGCGGTGCCGGTGGCAATGGGACGGAAGGGCGAGTCCAGGCTGGGGGATGTGGAGGTCGTGGCACACTCAGACGGATTCATGTCATGGAGACTGCGGCAGAATGCTGCGACCTGCTCTGTACTCTACAGAGAGAGGTAGAGAGAGAGAGGTAGAGAGAGAGAGAGGGCAAGAGAGAGGCAGGGAGAGAAAGAAATAGGGAGAGGTAGAGAGAGAGGTAGCAAGAGCGATGGATGGTGGATGGATGGAGAGGGGAGAGAGATAGAGAGGGATAGAGAGGAGCGAGAACGAGAGGGTGAGAGACAAAGGGAGTGAGAGAGGGAGAGAGGGAGTGAGAGAGAGATGAGAGGAGAGAGATGGAGAGAGATAGAGGGAGGGACAGATGGTGATAAGAGGGAAAACGAGAGACGGAGAGGAGAAAGGGAGAGAGGTAGAGAGAGAGAGAGAGAGAGAGAGAGAGAGAGAGAGAGAGAGAGAGAGAGGGGGGGGGGTGGGATGAGAGGAGAGAGGTAGAGAGAGAGAGAGAGAGAGAGAGAGAGGTAGAGAGAGAGAGAAAGGTATGTGAGAGAGAGAGGGGGGTGGAGAGGAGAACGGGAAAGAGGTAGAGAGAGGGAGGGAGATGAAGAGAAAGGGGAGGGGAGAGAGGTATGTGGAGAGAGAGAGAGCGGGGAAGAAAGAAGTAGAGAGAGAGGGATGGAGAGGAGAGGAGAGAGGGAAGTGAGAGGAGAGGGAATATTTAATTGGCAACAAACACACAGATTTATTTCCTCAGGGCCATGGGGTTAGGACAGGGATGCAGCTTAAGACCCACCCTCTTCAACATTTACGTCAATGAATTGGCGAGGGCACTAGAACAGTCTGCAGCACCCGGCCTCACACTACTGGACTCAGAAATGTTTGCTGATGATCTGGTGCTTCTGTCCCCAACCAAGGAGGGCCTACAGCAGCACCTAGATCTTCTGCACAGATTCTGTCTGACCTGGGCCCTGACAGTAAATCCCAGTAATAGAGTGTTCCCGAAAAAGGTCTAGTTGCCAAGACCACAAAAACAAATTATATCTAGACACTCATAGAATTATACCTACCTCGGCCTAAACATCAGCGCCACAGGTAACTTCAACAAGGCTGTGAAAGATCTAAGAGTCAAGGTAAGATGGGTCTTCTATGCCATCAAAAGGAACATAAAATTCAACATCCCAATTACAATCTAGTAAAAAAAATACTGGAATCAGTTGTTGAACCCATTGTCCTCTATGGTTGTGAGGTCTGGGGTCCACACATCAACCAATAATACACAAAATGGGACAAACACCAAATTGATGCATGCAGAATTCTGCAAAAAATATACTTTGTGTACAACGGAAAAGCCCAAACAATGCAGAGCAGAATTAGGACTATACCCACTAATCATCAAAATCCAGAAAATTACTGTTAAATTCTTCAACCACCTAAAAGGAAGCAATGCCCACACATTCCACCACAAAGCCCTCATCTACAGAAAGATGAACCTGGAGAACAGTCCCCTCAATAAGCTGGTCCTGGGGCTCTGTTCACAAACAGACACCACAGAACACAAAACACAATTATACTCAACCAAATCATGGGAAAGCAAAAAGATAACTATTTGACACACTAGAAAGAAAACCCCCCAAAAAACAGAGCAACTTGGAATGTTAACTGTCCCTAAACAGACAGCACACAGAGACAGAATACCTGACCAAAATTAAGAAAATCCTTCACTGTGTACAGACTCCGTGAGCATAGCCTTGCTATTGAGAGAGGTCGCCATAGGCAGACCTGGCTCTCAAGAGGAGACAGGCTATGTGCAACACTGCCCACAAAATGAGGTGGAAACTGAGCTGCACTTCCTCACCTCCTGCCAAATGTATGACCCCATTATTTCCCACAGATCCACAAAGAATATCAAAACAAACAGACGAGAGGAGGGGAGAGGTGAGAGGCAGGATTGGAGAAAGGACAGGAGGGAGAGAATGGAGAAAAAGAGAGGGAGAATGGATCATTTGAACTTCTGTCTATTTTTGGCCTGTCATAACAGTCACTCTCCTCATCCTTTTCTCTTTCTGTCGCTCTCTCTCTCTCTTTTGATGTATTGATCTCTCTTCCCCTGTGTTTTCCTGATGGCTGATGTATTGATCTCTCTTCCCTGTGTTTTCCTGATGGCTGATGTATTGATCTCTCTTCCCTGTGTTTTCCTGATGGCTGATGTATTGATCTCTCTTCCCTGTGTTTTCCTGGTGGCTGATGTATTGATCTCTCTTCCCTGTGTTTTCCTGGTGGCTGATGTATTGATCTCTTCAGATCATCAATGGGGCAAAACAGACAGGGCTGGCTTAGATCGTTGACACTATGGGGCAAAACAGACGTGGCTGGCTTAGATCGTTGACACTATGGGGCAAAACATACGGGGCTGGCTTAAATCGTTGACACTATGGGGCAAAACATACGGGGCTGGCTTAGATCGTTGACACTATGGGGCAAAACATACGGGGCTGGCTTAGATCGTTGACACTATGGGGCAAAACATACGGGGCTGGCTTAGATCGTTGACAACACGTCAATATACTTAGTCTCCAATGTTTATAGAAAACAAACATTTTCAAAATGAGCACTTGTCTCTCAAATACATAGTTACAGTTGTTGGTTAGCTAGCTATCACATAGACTTGACATCAGTCAAAACACCTCAAAACAAGACAACAAGAACCAGATCAATCTAGCTGAAACAAGTCATCTAAGATTCCCCACATGGCAGCTTCTTGTCATTGTTGCTAGGTAACCACCCCCACAAAAAAAACTGATTACATATCACGCCTTGTTACTGTTGCAAAGCCCATCAAGGCCCTGATTGGTGAACCACATCACACCTTGTTACTGTTGCCATGCCCATCAAGGTCCTGAATGGTGAACCACATCACTCCTTTTTACTGTTGCCATGCCCATCAAGGTCCTGAATGGTGAACCACATCACTCCTTTTTACTGTTACCAAGCCCATCAAGGCCCTGATTGGTGAACCACATCACACCTTGTTACTGTTGCCAAGCCCATCAAGGCCCTGATTGGTGAACCACATCACCCCTTGTTACTGTTACCAAGCCCATCAAGGCCCTGATTGGTGAACCACATCACACCTTGTTACTGTTGCCAAACAGGGGGTTATGTTATGTAAGAGGGGTGTTTGTTTAGAGTGTTCCGGGGTTTTTGGGCTATGTTCTTGTTAGTTTATTTCTATGTTAGTTCTAGTCATTCTATGTCTATGTTTAGTTAATGGGGTTACATTTACATTTTAGTCATTTAGCAGACGCTCTTATCCAGAGCGACTTACAGTAGTGAATACATACATTTCATTTCATGCATTTTTTATTTTTTTTGTACTGGCCCCCCGTGGGAATCGAACCCACAACCCTGGCGTTGCACACACCATGCTGGCATTGTAAACACCATGCTCTACCAACTGAGCCACGGGGAAGACAGGGTTGAGCCACAGGGTTGACCTTCAATTGGAAGTAGCTGCTCCTCGTTGCTTCTAATTGAAGGTCTTATTTAAGAGGGGTGTTTGTTCTATGGTATTTGTGGGTAGTTGTCTCCTGTTTAGTGTCTGAGCACCTGATAGGACTGTTAGTGTCGTAAGTTTGTTTTGTATACGTGATTTGTTTGTTTTTCCTTCTTCACATTAAAAAGAAGATGAGTATTCACGTTCCCGCTGCGTTTTGGTCTGATCATTACGACACCCGTTACAAAATGATATAAAAACGACAGTAAAAAGCTTTGGAGCACCTTAAGTTTTGGCAAAAACGGCAAACGGCAAAATCTTATAAAAAGATGTGTATAACAACAAAGCTCACAGAATGACAGATTGGAGAGCTTTGCTAGCTGACAGTGCTGAGGAGTCACAGTATCAGATCACAGAATGACTGTATGACAGATTGAATCAAATGGCTCATTCATCACAAAACCCACTGATACTTTGATGATTTTTTCATTGGCAAGATTAGCAAACTTAGGCATGACATGCCAGCAACTTGGATGGAAAATTACTGAGGATAACAGCGGACGATAATGCCACTCCTATTTGCCATATCTTCAATTTAAACCTACTAGAATGTGTGTGCCCCCAGGTTTGGAGGGAAGCAAAAGTCATTCTTCTACCTAAGAACAGTAAAGCCCCCTTTACTGGCTCAAATAGCCGGCCAATCAACCTGTTACCAACCCTTAGTAAACTTCTGGAAAAAATTGTGTTTGACCAAATACAATTCTATTTTTACAGTAAACAAATTGACAGACTTTCAGCACGCTTATAGGGAAGGACACTCAACAAGCACAGCACTTACACAAATGACTGATGATTGGCTGAGAGAAATTGATGATAAAAAGATTGTGGGGGCTGTTTTGTTAGACTTCAGTGCAGCTTTTGACATTATTGATCATAGTCTGCTGCTGGAAAAACTTGTGAGTTATGGCTTTACACCCCCAGCTATAATGTGGATAAACAATTCCTTGTCTAACAGAACAAAGAGGGTGTTCTTTAATGGAAGCCTCTCCAACATAATCTAGGTAGAATCAGGAGTTCCCCAGGGCAGCTGTCTAGGCCCCTTACTTTTTTCAATATCTACTAATGACATGCCACTGATCTTGAGTAAAGCCAGTGTGTATGCGGATGACTCAACACTATACACATCAGCTACTACATCGACTGAAATCACTGCAACACTTAAAGAACTGCAGTTAGTTTCAGAATTCGTGGCAAGGAATAAGTTAGTCCTAAATATTTATAAAACTAAAATCATTGGGACAAATCATTCATTCAAGTGGGTCTGGGCAGGGGTGATGTGGATGTTTGTGTGATGTTGCTGTTTGTACGTGGATGTTTTGTATTGCTGATAAAAGGTCAAATAAAATCTTATAAAAAGATGTGTATAACAACAAAGCTCACAGAATGACAGATTGGAGAGCTTTGCTAGCTGACAGTGCTGAGGAGTCACAGTATCAGATCACAGAATGACTGTATGACAGATTGGAGAGCTTCGCTAGCTGACAGTGCTTAGGGACCGTGGTGACAGATTGGAGAGCTTTGCTAGCTGACAGCACTGACTCATAGCTTCCTGTAATGTACCCAAGCAGCCTAGAGAAGGTGTGCATCCTAAATGGCACCCTATTCCCGCTATAGTGCACTATATAGTGGATAGGGTGCCATTTGGGAAGCAGCTAAGGTGTGAATCACAGCGATTAAAAGCATCAGGAATCACACACACACTCACCACATCAGGTAGCCTTGAGTTAGAGACAACAGTCTCACACAGCGTAATATACGGCATAGTCCAACCAACAAGAAAATTACAGTTGATGGTATGAACCAATAAAACGACAAAGCAAAGATGTGAGTAAAGAGTAGCAGATGTAGCTAGTTAGGTTAGAGAGCAGGCTCACCAGATGCAGCATGTCATAGATGGACTCTGAGGAGCGCTTGCTCCTCTTCAGGGCAGACATGGCAGGCTGGCGGACAGAAAGACGACAGACAGATGGAGAGGCAGAGAGCACAGTCAGACGGACGGAGAGCCAAAGATTCCAGAGCGTAGGAGAGGACCGTCGGTCAGTCAAAGCCTCAGCGGAAGAAGGGAAGAGTCCAATATAAAGGAGAGCTCTCTCCCTCTCTCTCTCTCTCTCTCTCTCCTCCTCCCTCCTCTCTCTCTCCCCCCCCCCCTCTCTCCCTCCCCAAGTGGCTTTATTGGCATGGGAAACATCTGTTAACATTGCCAAAGCAAGTGAGGTAGATAATATACAAAAGTGAAATAAACAAAATTGAACAGTAAACATTCCACTCACAGAAGTTCCAAAAGAATATAGACATTACAAATGTCATATTATGTCTATATACACAGTGTTGTAACGATGTACAAATGATTAAAGTTCAAAAGGGAAAATAAATAAACATAAATATGGGTTGTATTTACAATGGTGTTTGTTCTTCACTGGTTGACCTTTTCTTGTGGCAACAGGTCACAAATCTTGCTGCTGTGATGGAACACTGTTGTATTTCACCTAGTAGATATGGGAGTTTATCAAAATTGGGTTTGTTTTCAAATTCTTTGTGGATCTGTAGAATCTGAAGGAAATATCTGTCTCTAATATGGTCATACATTTGGCAGGAGGTTAGGTAGTGCAGCTCAGTTTCCACCTCATTTTGTGGGCAGTGTGCACATAGCCTGTCTTCTCTTGAGAGCCAGGTCTGCCTACGGCGGCCTTTCTCAATAGCAAGGCTATGCTCACTGAGTCTGTACATAGTCAAAGCTTTCCTTAGGTTTGGGTCAGTCACAGTGGTCAGGTATTCTGCCACTGTGTACTCTCTCTCTAGGGACAAATAGCATTCTAGTTTGCTCTGTTATTTTGTTCATTCTTTCCAATGTGTCAGGTAATTATCTTTTTGTTTTCTCATGATTGTGTTGCTGTCCTGGGGCTCTGTGGGGTCTGTTTGTGTTTGTGAACAGAGCCCCAGGACCAGCTTGCTTAGGGGGCTCTTCTCCAGGTTCATCTCTCTGTAGGTGATGGCTTTGTTATGGAAGGTTTGGGAATCGCTTTAGGTGGTTGTAGAATTTAAACGGCTCTTTTTCTGAGACGCTTTGTGGATACGGGCTCTGGTCTCTCCTCCGTTCTAGCAAGATGCACACAGTAGCAGATGTGGGACCAAGTCATTGTTTTACAAGTCACAAATAAGTCTCAAGTCTTAGCACTCAAGTCAAGACAGGCAAGTCCGAGTCAAGTCAAGACTGACAAGTCTTTTTATTTTACCTTTATTTAACTAGGCAAGTCAGTTAAGAACAAATTCTTATTTTCAATGACGGCCTTGGAACAGTGGGTTAAACTGCCTTGTTCAGGGGCAGAAAGACAGATTTTTACCTTGTCAGCTCGGGGATTCGATCTTGCAACCTTCCGGTTACTAGTCCAATGCTCTAACAAATGCTAAAAACAAGTCTCAAGTCAAGTCTCAAGTCCTAAACTTTGAGTTGAGTCCTAAACAAGTCATAATGTGCTCTTCACCAAATGTAATACCATTTCATATTTTTAACAAGAGTAATAGTTAGTATATTACATATACGCAAATTATGAATGCTTTTAAAAATATATATATTTATTACTTTCCAAATAAACGTTATATTTCCATGGAAATACATGGGTAGCCATGAGAAAGACCCCCCTTTCCCCCATAGCGATTGACTATAGAGGATCGCTATGGGGCGCAATCGGGCGATGTAGGCTTGTACACAATCGCCAAACCTGAACACACACACACACTGTGTGGTTACAGTAGGCTAACGTCTGTCAATGGCTTTAGAAACAGCAGTAACATCAGGCAGGATTTAGGCTTCCAGCTGCCTAGCCAGTTGTAGCTCAATCTTGGGTGCAATGATCATGTTCCCGCACTGACTGACTGTGTGGAGGCTCATTGATTTAACGTTACGTTAGCCTACATGATACACTAGCAAAGTTATATATAGCTGTCGGCTATATTAGCCATGACTTACCGTTCTTTGTGCAGCTTCAAATATCGAACAAAGTTGGAAGTTAATTGCGCCTCCGTCTGTAATTTTCTTCCCGCATGTTTTGCAAGTTGCAATCCATTTTTTGTCGACTACAGCGTAGTCTTTATATCCGAAAATAATAATTTAGGGTATCATCTTTCCGAGGGCTCCATCTGAATTCACCCGCCGACGTTCCTCTGCACTGCCACGCGCAACTTTTTCTCAACTGGCATAATTTAATTGGCTGCTGTCCGATTCAAACTGTAATCCGTTAAATGAAGAGTTGATGCTCTGCACACTTTTTTTGATAGCATCATTTTTTATATTTGGGCTCGGGGAGGGTTTCAAGTCAGTTCGAGTCAAAAGGCTCTAGTCCAAGTTAAGTCACGAGTCATTGGTGTTCAAGTCAAAGTCGAGTTGCAAATCATCATATTTGTGACTCGAGTCTGGTAATTAGCTAAAATGCTAAAGTTGTCCGTGATTGGAACCTTCCGGTTGCTAGACGTTCACGTTATACGCCCATCCTTCCACCTCGACCAACCACCCTCATTTTTTTATTTTATTTATTAATTATTTAATTATGAAAAATATAATTAATAATATTCCACCCATGAGGCCACTAGAGGTGATATGGTCACTTGACTGCAGGAAAGATTAAGTAACCTGTCTGTCTTATGTAACCATACCAAACGTAACATATCATACTAATTTCTGTGTCGCGGCTTTACGTATACTATGTTACTTCCAATCTAGGAGACCAGGCTGGCACATGTCAGGCAAGCAGTTTTGTTTTAACCTGCCTGATGCACCATGTAAAGAGCAGTGTTGTTTTACCAAGCCTGATACACCGAATACTTTTTACTTTTGCAACTTCAGATTTTCTGAAAAAAGTAACTTGACACTGTGTTGATCAGTCAGCACAAATTTGAATTATAACAAATGAGCAGGCGAAAGAGCTTAACTCCAAAGCTGGAATTTATTGTACAGCGATGCTGTCATTAGAGTCTGATAAGTTGATGCTAGCATACACAACTGAGGTACTGTTTTACATGTGCGTTTGGGGTTCAACCATTTACTATAGGCGGTTCATAACTAGCTTACTGTTTCTTAACAAAACAATTTGTTTTCTTGGCTATGGTTTGCGTGGTCTTGGTTGTTCTTCAAGGAAATGTACAGTCGTGGCCAAAAGTTTTGAGAATGACACAAATATTAATTTTCACAAAGTCTGCTGCCTCAGTTTGTATGATGGCAATTTGCATTTACTCTAGAATGTTATGAATAGTGATCAGATGAATTGCAAATAATTGCAAAGTCCCTCTTGTCATGCAAATGAACTGAATCCCCCAAAAACATTTCCACTGCATTTCTGCAGAAGGCTTCAGGGCGCCCAAGAAAGTCCAGCAAGCGCCAGGACCGTCTCCTAAAGTTGATTCAGCTGCGGAATCGGGGCACCACCAGTACAGAGCTTGCTCAGGAATGGCAGCAGGCAGGTGTGAGTGCATCTGCACGCACAGTGAGGCAAAGAGTTTTGGAAGATGGCCTGGTGTCAAGAAGGGCAGCAAAGAAGCCACTTCTCTCCAGGAAAAACATCAGAGACAGACTGATATATTTCTTTCTTTCTTTCTCTTTCTCTCTCTCTCTCTCTCTCTCTCTCTCTCTCTCTCTCTCTCTCTCTCTCTCCTCTCTCTCTCTCTCTCTCTCTCTCTCTCTCTCTCTCTCTCTCTCTCTCTCTCTCTCTCTCTCTCTCTCTCTCTCTCTCTCTCTCTCTCTCTCTCTCCTCTCTTCTCTCTCTCTTCTCTCCTCTCTCTCTCCTCTCTCTCTCTCTCTCTCTCTCTCCTCTCTCTCTCTCTCTCTCTCTCTCTCTCTCTCTCTCTCTCTCTCTCTCTCTCTCTCTCATATATATATATATATCCCTGGTCCACAGAGGTTTACATCCAACTATGTAGCCAAAGCTGACATATGAACAAGCTGTTAAACAGCTAAAGTAAGTAGACGTGATGACGACGATCTATTCATTTTCAAAGCTTTGAAAATGGCCTCCTCCAATTCTCTGTAAGGATTTTCTGCATCATATGTAAAACTGGCAATCGTAGATAAAGGAAAAACTGGGTCACGGACGAGAGTCCAAATCATGCACATTAGGACGAGGGGTAAGAAGAAACTGTATGTCTGTATATTACTTTATTCTCCAGCCAACAGTTTAAGGAGTTGGTGGCAGACGGTGCAGAATATGGTGCAGAGGGGACGTCGCCAGATTATAGACGGTGCAGCACATTGTTCAGTGAACCACAGAGATGAACCACTGGTGAACCACACTGTCAACATAATCACATCAAGTGAAATGTTTGTTGTCATTAGTATCACTGGTTCATTATTATGCACTTTGTATTTGCTGCATTTTGGTGACGCGGGGCTCCCTTGGAAATGAGACGTTGGTCTCAAATGGGACTTCCCTGCTTGAATAGAGGTTAAAAAATGGGACTTCCCTGCTTGAATAGAGGTTAAAAAATGGGACTTCCCTGCTTGAATAGAGGTTAAAAAATGGGACTTCCCTGCTTGAATAGAGGTTAAAAAATGGGACTTCCCTGCTTGAATAGAGGTTAAAAAATGGGACTTCCCTGCTTGAATAGAGGTTAAAAAATGGGACTTCCCTGCTTGAATAGAGGTTAAAAAATGGGACTTCCCTGCTTGAATAGAGGTTAAAAAATGGGACTTCCCTGCTTGAATAGAGGTTAAAAAAGGAACGAGAAGAGACCTTTACCTTTCTGCATTGGTCTGCCTCGCTGAAGATCTCAGAGTCGTCGTCCAGGCTGTCTCCGGAACTATCGAGCATCAGACCATCCCCGTCATCCAGAATCTCCTCTGGAACAGGAAGAACATAAACACCACATCAACAATACAAACATCAACAACACAAACATCAACAACACATCAACAATACAAACATCAACAACAAACATCAACACCACATCAACAATACAAACATCAACAACACAAACATCAACAACACATCAACAATACAAACATCAACAACAAACATCAACACCACATCAACAACATAAACATCAACAATACAAACATCAACAACACATCAACAATACAAACATCAACACCACAAACAAACACCACATCAACAATACAAACATCAACACCACATCAACAATACAAACATCAACAATACAAACATCAACAACACATCAACAATACAAACATAAACACCACATCAACAATACAAACATCAAAAACACAAACATCAACAACACATCAACAATACAAACATCAACAACACAAACATAAACACCACATCAACAACACAAACATCAACACCACATCAAAAATACAAACATAAACACCACATCAACAATACAAACATCAAAAACACAAACATCAACACCACATCAACAATACAAACATAAACACCACATCAACAATACAAACATAAACACCACATCAACAATACAAACATCAACAACACATCAACAACACATCAACAACACATCAACAATACAAACATCAACAATACAAACATCAACAACACAAACATAAACACCACATCAACAACACAAACATCAACAACACAAACATAAATACCACATGAACAATACAAACAGCAAAAACACAAACATCAACAATACGTCAACAATACATACATCAACAATACAAACAATACAAACATCAACAACATATCAGGCAGACCATGGTGAGCAGCTGTCCTAACATAACAATATTACCAGTTTCCCAAATGTTCCCTAAATGTTCCCTAAATGTTCCCTAAATGTTCCCTAACACGTCAGTATAGAGGTGGACTGTAACTCACCCTGGTTCACAGAGAAGATGTCAGTATAGAGGTCCACTGTAACTCACCCTGGTTCACAGAGAACACGTCAGTATAGAGGTGGACTGTAACTCACCCTGGTTCATAGAGAACACGTCAGTATAGAGGTGGACTGTAACTCACCCTGGCTCACAGAGAACACGTCAGTATAGAGGTGGACTGTAACTCACCCTGGTTCACAGAGAACACGTCAGTATAGAGGTGGACTGTAACTCACCCTGGTTCATAGAGAACACGTCAGTATAGAGGTGGACTGTAACTCACCCTGGTTCACAGAGAACACGTCAGTATAGAGGTGGACTGTAACTCACCCTGGTTCACAGAGAACACGTCAGTATAGAGGTGGACTGTAACTCACCCTGGTTCACAGAGAACACGTCGGTATAGAGGTGGACTGTATCACCCTGGTTCACAGAGAACACGTCAGTATAGAGGTGTACTGTAACTCACCCTGGTTCACAGAGAACACGTCAGTATAGAGGTGGACTGTAACTCACCCTGGTTCACAGAGAACACGTCAGTATAGAGGTGGACTGTAACTCACCCTGGTTCATAGAGAACACGTCAGTATAGAGGTGGACTGTAACTCACCCTGGTTCATAGAGAACACGTCAGTATAGAGGTCCACTGTAACTCACCCTGGTTCATAGAGAACACGTCAGTATAGAGGTGGACTGTAACTCACCCTGGTTCACAGAGAACACGTCAGTATAGAGGTGGACTGTAACTCACCCTGGTTCATAGAGAAGATGTCTGTGTGGAGGTGGACTGTAACTCACCCTGGTTCATAGAGAACACGTCAGTATAGAGGTGAACTGTAACTCACCCTGGTTCATAGAGAACACGTCAGTATAGAGGTGGACTGTAACTCACCCTGGTTCACAGAGAACACGTCGGTATAGAGGTGGACTGTAACTCACCCTGGTTCACAGAGAACACGTCAGTATAGAGGTGGACTGTAACTCACCCTGGTTCACAGAGAACACGTCAGTATAGAGGTGGACTGTAACTCACCCTGGTTCACAGAGAACACGTCAGTATAGAGGTGGACTGTAACTCACCCTGGTTCACAGAGAAGATGTCTGTGTGGAGGTCTTCCTGTGCGTCAGAGCGTCGGGGGGGAAGGTAACAGATCTGTCGTCGGTCCCTAGAGGGCAAAGTGTTGACGGTCAGGGACAGAGAAGCCTGGGAGAACGCCTCCTTCATGTCTGAGAAGTTCAGACTGCACGAGTCCTTCCCATTCAGCTGCAAGATCTCATCGCCTGCATTCAGACCTGGAGAGACAAGACAGTGTATTGGTGTGTGTGTGTTCATTCATGATCATCTGAGATGTATTGTACAAGCTGAACAAAACTATATATAGTAATCACAGCTGAAAACGGCATAATGACTGGATGTTGGACTATTTTCTGAATCAATAAAATTTATTTTATGAAGGCCTTTTTACATCAGCAGTTTTCACAGTGCTATACAGAAACCCAGATTAAAACATCTCTCTCTCTCTCTCTCTTTTCAAGAACTTTGAAAATGTTCCTTCAAGAGAGATTGAGATTTTTGGTTCCAACCGCCGTGTCTTTGTGAGACGCATAGGTGAACAGAGGATCTCCGCATGTGTGGTTCCCACCGTGAAGCATGGAGGAGGAGGTGTGATGGTGTGGGGGTGCTTTGCTGGTGACACTGTCTGATTTATTTAGAATTCAAGGCACACTTAACCAGCATGGCCTCCACAGCATTCTGCAGTGATACGCCATCCCATCTGGTTTGCGCTTAGTGGGACTACCGTTTGTTTTTCAACAGGACAATGACCCAACACACCTCCAGGCTGTGTAAGGGCTATTTTACCAAGAAGGAGAGTGATGGAGTGATGCATCAGATGACCTGGCCTCCACAATCACACGACCTCAACCCAGTTGAGATCGTTTGGGATGAGTTTGACCGCAGAGTGAAGGAAAAGCAGCCAACAAGTGCTCAGCATATGTGGGAACTCCTTCAAAACTTTTGGAAAAGCATTCCAGGTGAAGCTGGTTGAGAGAATGCCAAGAGTGTCCAAAGCTGTCATCAAGGCAAAGGGGTGGCTACTTTGAAGAATCTCAAATATAAAATACATTTTGATTTGTTTAACACTTTTTTTGGTTACTACATGATTCCATATCTGTTATTTCATAGTTGTGACGTCTTCACTATTATTCTACAATGTAGAAAATAGAACAAATAAAAGAAAAACCCTTGAATAAGTAGGTGCGTCCAAACTGTTGACTGGTAACTGTAGCTAATAGGATACCATTTGGGACAAATACACTGTTATGGAAATTCTACACAGGGACACTCGAACTCAATCTTTAAATGAATCTTACTTTATTATCAACGAGCTTCATTTATAGAACATATTCTGGGCGTTCCGCCAGATGGTTCTAAGGCGGTCGTTATGTCGTCGTCGCCCCCCCCCCCCCCCATCCCAATCTCATATCTTTACCAAGCACAGGCAGATATGATTTGAGGAACCGTGGATTATTTACCACATGGAGACAAGATGAACATTTTCAAGGCTGTCTCTTCTTCACATGATAAAAAAAAAAAAAAATGTCCATCACAACACTTCTCAGTGTGTTGTCACGTCCAGCCATGTCAGTAGTGAGGTTTTGTTATGCTGTTCAGAAGACGCGAGGTTGTTGGATAGCTGTTTTCTTTAGTCCCTTTGCACACTTATCAAATGAGCCATTAATATCCATTCATGTCTAAAAATAAATCCTTCACCAACCCCCATATTGACCTCAACATGAACACTAGAGAGAGCATCCACCCCCCCCCCCCCCCCCCCACACACACACACACACACACACACACACTTTTGAATGTCTCATCAACTGCAGTAATTATATGATTGAACAGCCACCACCAACTTTTAAGTGGAGATTGTATAGAGATGGCTGATGAAATTAATCATATGATATCTTCCCTCACCCTGGCCTCTGTCTGGCATGAAACTAATCATATCATATCTTCCCTCTCCCTGCCCTCTGTCTGTCTGGCATGAAACTAATCATATCTTCCCTCTCCCTGGCCTCTGTCTGTCTGGCATGAAACTAATCATATCTTCCCTCTCCCTGGCCTCTGTCTGTCTGGCATGAAACTAATGATATCTTCCCTCTCCCTGCCCTCTGTCTGGCATGTAACTAATCATATCTTCCCTCTGTCTGTCTGGCATGAAACTAATCATATATTCTCTCTCCCTGGCCTCTCTGTCTGTCTGGCATGAAACTAATCATATCTTCCCTCTCCCTGCCCTCTGTCTGTCTGGCATGAAACTAATCATATCTTCCCTCTGTCTGGCATGAATATAATCATATCTTCCCTCTCTGTCTGGCATGAAACTAATCATATCTTCCCTCTCTGTCTGGCATGAAACTAATCATATCTTCCCTCTGTCTGGCATGAATCTAATCATATCTTCCCTCTCTGTCTGGCATGAATCTAATCATATCTTCCCTCTCTGTCTGGCATGAAACTAATCATATCTTCCCTCTGTCTGTCTGTCTGGCATGAAACTAATTATATCTTCCGTCTCCCTGCCCTCTCTGTCTGGCATGAAACTAATCAAAACTTCCCTCTCTGTCTGGCATGAAACTAATCATATCTTCCCTCTCCCTGGTCTCTGTCTGGCATGAAACTAATCATATCTTCCCTCTCCCTGGCCTCTGTCTGTCTGGCATGAAACTAATCATATCTTCCCTCTGTCTGTCTGGCATGAAACTAATCATATCTTCCCTCTCCCTGCCCTCTCTGTCTGGCATGAAACTAATCATATCTTCCCTCTGTCTGTCTGGCATGAAACTAATCATATCTTCCCTCTCCCTGCCCTCTCTGTCTGGCATGAATCTAATCATATCTTCCCTCTCTGTCTGGCATGAAACTAATCATATCTTCCCTCTGTCTGGCATGAATCTAATCATATCTTCCCTCTCTGTCTGGCATGAAACTAATCATATCTTCCCTCTCCCTGCCCTCTCTGTCTGGCATGAATCTAATCATATCTTCCCTCTCTGTCTGGCATGAATCTAATCATATCTTCCCTCTCTGTCTGGCATGAAACTAATCATATCTTCCCTCTCCCTGCCATCTCTGTCTGGCATGAAACTAATTATATCTTCCCTCTCCCTGCCTTCTCTGTCTGGCATGAATCAAATCATATCTTCCCTCTCTGTCTGGCATGAAACTAATCATATCTTCCCTCTCCCTGGCCTCTGTCTGTCTGGCATGAAACTAATCATATCTTCCCTCTCCCTGCCCTCTGTCTGTCTGGCATGTAACTAATCATATATTCCCTCTCCCTGGCCTCTGTCTGTCTGGCATGAAACTAATCATATCTTCCCTCTCCCTGGCCTCTGTCTGTCTGGCATGAAACTAATCATATCTTCCCTCTCCCTGCCCTCTGTCTGTCTGGCATGAAACTAATCATATCTTCCCTCTCCCTGCCCTCTGTCTGTCTGGCATGTAACTAATCATATCTTCCCTCTCCCTGCCCTCTGTCTGTCTGGCATGAAACTAATCATATCTTCCCTCTCCCTGGCCTCTGTCTGTCTGGCATGAAACTAATCATATCTTACCTCTCCCTGCCCTCTGTCTGTCTGGCATGTAACTAATCATATCTTCCCTCTCCCTGCCCTCTGTCTGTCTGGCATGAAACTAATCATATCTTCCCTCTCCCTGCCCTCTGTCTGTCTGGCATGAAACTAATCATATCTTCCATCTCCCTGCCCTCTGTCTGTCTGGCATGAAACTAATTATGTCTTCCCTCTCCCTGCCCTCTCTGTCTGGCATGAAACTAATCATATCTTCCCTCTCCTGGCCCTCTGTCTGGCATGAAACTAATCATATCTTCCCTCTCCCTGGCCTCTGTCTGTCTGGCATGAAACTAATCATATCTTCCCTCTCCCTGGCTTCTCTGTCTGTCTGGCATGACACTAATCATATCTTCCCTCTCCCTGGCTTCTCTGTCTGTCTGGCATGAAACTAATCATATCTTCCCTCTCCCTGGCCTCTGTCTGTCTGGCATGAAACTAATCATATCGATCTTCTCCCTGCCCTCTGTCTGTCTGGCATGAAACTAATCATATCTTCCCTCTCCCTGGCCTCTCTGTCTGGCATGAAACTAATCATATCTTCCCTCTCCCTGCCCTCTGTCTGTCTGGCATGAAACTAATATCTTCCCTCTCCCTGGCCTCTCTGTCTGGCATGAAACTAATCATATCTTCCCTCTCCCTGGCCTCTGTCTGTCTGGCATGAAACTAATATCTTCCCTCTCCCTGGCCTCTCTGTCTGGCATGAAACTAATCATATCTTCCCTCTCCCTGGCTTCTGTCTGTCTGTTCTATCTCTGTTATATTCTCAGATACAGATAGATGGAGTGTAGATTTGTAATGAACCTCTAGCGAAGGCCAATCCTCCAGGCTTCACATCGGTTATGTAGAGCTGCTGCACCGAATCCTCCTCTACCACTGAGATGGAGAACCCTGGAGGAGGAGGAGGAGAGGAGAGGAGAGGATTTATTTTCTCTGCCCTGACAGGGATTAGTCTAAGAAAGACAGGAAAACTGAGATGTGACTAGAAGTTAATAACAGGATACATCACAACCGCTAGTGGAAATATTCACTCTGTATACTACAACATGATCGGAATTAAAAGGGGAGGCGCTTCAGAATTGCAAGTCAAATGATCTGTGAATGTGGACATAAATGTCATTGTCTGCATCCCAAACGCCACCCCATTGTCTTTATAGTGAAGTGTACTACTTTTAACCAGGTCCCAAAGGACTCTGGTCAAAAGTAGTGCACTATATAGGGAATAGGGTGCCTAACCAATCATTCAGGACTTTTGCTTACGTTAACCAATCATCCTTACAGTAACCAATCATGCAGGACTCATCCTTACCGTAACCAATCATACAGGACTCATCCCTGTCGAACTGGATGACTTTGGTTATTTTGGAGCCCAGCTCTATCTCTTTATAAAGCTGTGGAGAGAAGGAGAGATGAAGAGAGAGAGAAAGAGAAATGGACAGAGAGAGGACAGAGAGAGAAGGACAGGGAAAGGAGAGAGAGAGAAGGAGAGAGAGAGAGAGATGGAGAGAAGGAGAGAAAGAGAGAGAGAGAGATGAAGAGAAGGAGAGAAAGAGAGAGAGAAGGAGAGAGAGAGAGAGAGAGAGAGAGAGAGAGATGAAGAGAAGGAGAGAGAGAGAGAGAGAAGGGCAGAGAGAGGACAGAGAGAGAAGGACAGGGAGAGAAGGACAGGGAGAGAAGGAGAGAGAGAGAAGGAGAGAGAGCGAGAGAGAGAGAGAGATGAAGCGAGAGATGAAAAGAGAGATGGAAGGAACAAGAATGTCTTATTACAGAAAGAAGCATGAATGGAATACGACGAGGAGGCAGTCTAATGTATTTATTACGCCGGTGTGTGTGTGTGTGTGTGTGTGTGTGTGTGTGTGTGTGTGTGTGTGTGTGTGTGTGTGTGTGTGTGTGTGTGTGTGTGTGTGTGTGTGTGTGTGTGTGTGTGTGTGTGTGTCATCTCAATGGGATGCTAAGACTGTGACAGGAGATCATCTGTGATGAGGAAATCAGAAACGTACCAAGTCGCACAGCTGCTCGTCAGGTTTAGGGATGAAGAACTGGACTTGGTTATCCATGAGGAACTTGAGACGCAGGAAATGTTTGGTGGGATCCAGCTGGTGGGCCTGTGGAGTTAAGTAGAGAACACACACACACCACAAACACACACACACACCACAAACACACACACACCACAAACACACACACACACACACACCACAAACACACACTTTAGTAAAGATTCATAGTGTGGAGTTAAGTAGAGAGAAAGAGGATCAGTACAGGGTAGGGCTGCATCTCAATTCTCAGGGGGAGAGGAGGAGGGGGACAGGGGGAGAGGAAGAGGGGGACAGGGGGACAGGGGGAGAGGAGGAGGACAGGGGGAGAGGAGGAGGACAGGGGGAGAGGAGGAGGGGGACAGGGGGACAGGGGAGAGGAGGAGGGGGACAGGAGGAGGGGGACAGGGGGAGAGGAGGAGGGGGACAGGGGGACAGGGGGAGAGGAGGAGGGGGACAGGGGGAGAGGACAGGGGGAGAGGAGGAGGACAGGGGGAGAGGAGGGGGACGGGGGAGAGGAGGGGGACGGGGGAGAGGAGGAGGGGGACAGGGGGAGAGGAGGAGGGGGACAGGGGGAGAGGAGGAGGGGGACAAGGGAAGAGGAGGAGGGGGACAGGGGGAGAGGAGGAGGGGGAACAGAGTCCATTTGGGACTCAATTCCTGTCTCACTCTCATTCCTGTTACCTTGCAGATGGTCTCTGGTGTAGATTAGTTAAGTTGGTAGTTACCTTGCAGATGGTCCTCCAGTGTAGGTTAGTTAAGTTGGTAGTTACCTTGCAGATGGTCCTCCAGTGTAGGTTAGTTAAGTTGGTAGTTACCTTGCAGGTGGTCCTCCGGTGTAGGTTAGTTGGTAGTTACCTTGCAGATGGTCCTCCAGTGTAGGTTAGTTAAGTTGGTAGTTACCTTGCAGATGGTCCTCCAGTGTAGGTTAGTTAAGTTGCTAGTTACCTTACAGATGGTCCTCCAGTGTAGGTTAGTTAAGTTGGTAGTTACCTTGCAGATGGTCCTCCAGTGTAGGTTAGTTGGTAGTTACCTTGCAGATGGTCCTCCAGTGTAGGTTAGTTAAGTTGGTAGTTACCTTGCAGATGGTCCTCCAGTCTAGGTTAGTTAAGTTGGTAGTTACCTTGCAGATGGTCCTCCAGTGTAGGTTAGTTAAGTTGGTAGTTACCTTGCAGATGGTCCTCCAGTGTAGGTTAGTTAAGTTGGTAGTTACCTTGCAGATGGTCTCCAGTGTAGGTTAGTTAAGTTGCTAGTTACCTTGCAGATGGTCCTCCAGTGTAGGTTAGTTAAGTTGGTAGTTACCTTGCAGATGGTCCTCCAGTCTAGGTTAGTTGGTAGTTACCTTGCAGATGGTCCCCCAGTGTAGGTTAGTTAAGTTGCTAGTTACCTTGCAGATGGTCTCCAGTGTAGGATAGTTAAGTTGGTAGTTACCTTGCAGATGGTCCTCCAGTGTAGGTTAGTTAAGTTGGTAGTTACCTTGCAGATGGTATCCAGTGTAGGTTAGTTAAGTTGGTAGTTACCTTGCAGATGGTCCTCCAGTCTAGGTTAGTTAAGTTGGTAGTTACCTTGCAGATGGTCCTCCAGTGTAGGTTAGTTAAGTTGGTAGTTACCTTGCAGATGGTCTCCAGTGTAGGTTAGTTAAGTTGCTAGTTACCTTGCAGATGGTCTTACAGTGTAGGTTAGTTAAGTTGGTAGTTACCTTGCAGATGGTCTCCAGTGTAGGTTAGTTGGTAGTTACCTTGCAGATGGTCTCCAGTGTAGGTTAGTTGGTAGTTACCTTGCAGATGGTCCTCCAGTGTAGGTTAGTTAAGTTGCTAGTTACCTTGCAGATGGTCCTCCAGTGTAGGTTAGTTAAGTTGCTAGTTACCTTGCAGATGGTCCTCCAGTGTAGGTTAGTTAAGTTGCTAGTTACCTTGCAGATGGTCCTCCAGTGTAGGTTAGTTAAGTTGGTAGTTACCTTGCAGATGGTCCTCCAGTGTAGGTTAGTTAAGTTGGTAGTTACCTTGCAGATGGTCTCCAGTGTAGGTTAGTTAAGTTGCTAGTTACCTTGCAGATGGTCTTACAGTGTAGGTTAGTTAAGTTGGTAGTTACCTTGCAGATGGTCTCCAGTGTAGGTTAGTTGGTAGTTACCTTGCAGATGGTCTCCAGTGTAGGTTAGTTGGTAGTTACCTTGCAGATGGTCCTCCAGTGTAGGTTAGTTAAGTTGCTAGTTACCTTGCAGATGGTCCTCCAGTGTAGGTTAGTTAAGTTGCTAGTTACCTTACAGATGGTCCTCCAGTGTAGGATAGTTAAGTTGGTAGTTACCTTGCAGATGGTCCTCCAGTGTAGGTTAGTTAAGTTGGTAGTTACCTTGCAGATGGTCCTCCAGTGTAGGTTAGTTAAGTTGGTAGTTACCTTGCAGATGGTCTCCAGTGTAGGTTAGTTAAGTTGCTAGTTACCTTGCAGATGGTCTTACAGTGTAGGTTAGTTAAGTTGGTAGTTACCTTGCAGATGGTCTCCAGTGTAGGTTAGTTGGTAGTTACCTTGCAGATGGTCTCCAGTGTAGGTTAGTTGGTAGTTACCTTGCAGATGGTCCTCCAGTGTAGGTTAGTTAAGTTGCTAGTTACCTTGCAGATGGTCCTCCAGTGTAGGTTAGTTAAGTTGCTAGTTACCTTGCAGATGGTCCTCCAGTGTAGGTTAGTTAAGTTGCTAGTTACCTTGCAGATGGTCCTCCAGTGTAGGTTAGTTAAGTTGGTAGTTACCTTGCAGATGGTCTCCAGAACGTCCAGAACAGACTCTCCAGGCTGGATGATGGCGAGGACAGGCTGGTCGTTAGGTAGACACACCCAGGACGGGGTCAGGTGGTCAGGCACCCAGATATCACTGTCTGTCATGTGACTGTCTGAGTTGACCTGAGGAAGGCTCTTCGCTGTCCCCTCGTGACTCTTCTGGAGAGATAGAAAGACATTGTTTAGAACTAGCTTAAGAACTACCTATCTGCATGACTACCTGTCAGTGGTGGAAAAAGTACCCAACTCTCATATTTCAGTAAAATATAAAAGTAAAGTAAGTAAAAGTAAAAGTCAAAAAGTATTTGGTTTAAAATATACTTAAGTATCAACAGTAAAAATTATTTCAAATTCCTTATATTAAGCAAACCAGATGGCACCATTTTCTAGTTTTTCTTTCAAATGTATTTACAGACAGCCAGGGTCACACTCCAACACTCAGACATCATTTACAAACAAAGCATGTTGGTTTAGTGAGTCCTCCAGTTCAGAGGCAGTAAGGATGACCAGGGATGTTCTCTGTTTAGTGAGTCCTCCAGATCAGTGGCAGTAGGGATGACCAGGGATGTTCTCTGTTTAGTAAGTCCTCCAGATCAGAGGCAGTAGGGAAGACCAGGGATGTTATCTGTTTAGTGAGTCCTCCAGATCAGAGGCAGTAGGGATGACCAGGGATGTTCTCTGTTTAGTGAGTCCTCCAGATCAGAGGCAGTAGGGATGACCAGGGATGTTCTCTGTTTAGTGAGTCCTCCAGATCAGTGGCAGTAGGGATGACCAGGGATGTTCTCTGTTTAGTGAGTCCTCCAGATCAGAGGCAGTAGGGAAGACCAGGGATGTTCTCTGTTTAGTGAGTCCTCCAGATCAGAGGCAGTAGGGATGACCAGGGATGTTCTCTGTTTAGTGAGTCCTCCAGATCAGAGGCAGTAGGGATGACCAGGGATGTTCTCTGTTTAGTGAGTCCTCCAGATCAGAGGCAGTAGGGATGACCAGGGATGTTCTCTGTTTAGTGAGTCCTCCAGATCAGAGGCAGTAGGGATGACCAGGGATGTTCTCTGTTTAGTGAGTCCTCCAGATCAGTGGCAGTAGGGATGATCTCGGTTTAGTGAGTCCTCCAGATCAGAGGCAGTAGGGAAGACCAGGGATGTTCTCTGTTTAGTGAGTCCTCCAGATCAGAGGCAGTAGGGATGACCAGGGATGTTCTCTGTTTAGTGAGTCCTCCAGATCAGAGGCAGTAGGGAAGACCAGGGATGTTCTCTGTTTAGTGAGTCCTCCAGATCAGAGGCAGTAGGGAAGACCAGGGATGTTCTCTGTTTAGTGAGTCCTCCAGATCAGAGGCAGTAGGGATGACCAGGGATGTTCTCTGTTTAGTGAGTCCTCCAGATCAGAGGCAGTAGGGAAGACCAGGGATGTTCTCTGTTTAGTGAGTCCTCCAGATCAGAGGCAGTAGGGATGACCAGGGATGTTCTCTGTTTAGTGAGTCCTCCAGATCAGAGGCAGTAGGGATGACCAGGGATGTTCTCTGTTTAGTGAGTCCTCCAGATCAGAGACAGTAGAGATGACCAGGGATGTTCTCTGTTTAGTGAGTCCTCCAGATCAGAGGCAGTAGGGATGACCAGGGATGTTCTCTTGATAAGCGCATGAATTTGATTATTTTCCTGTCCTGCTTAGCATTCAAGATGTAACGAGTACTTTTAGGTGTCAAGGAAAATGTATTGCATAAAAAGTACAATATTTTCTTTAGGAATGTAGCGAAGTAAAAGCAAAAGTAGTCAACAATATAAATAGTAAAGTACAGATACCCCCCAAAAAAACGACTTAGTGTATCTCTACCAGCCTAAATATTTTGTAAATGGAGTTCAATCTGTTCTTTGACTGATGCCTCAGTATCAGTTATCCACCAAGATAGGAAGATGAATGGTACCTGGCTGCCTACTTACCTGTGTGTGTGTGTGTGTGTGTGTGTGTGTGTGTGTGTGTGTGTGTGTGTGTGTGTGTGTGTGTGTGTGTGTGTGTGTGTGTGTGTGTGTGTGTGTGTGTGTGTGTGTGTGTGTGTGTGAGTGTGTGAGTGTGTGTGAGAGAGAGAGAGAGAGAGAGAGTGTGTGTGTGAGAGAGAGTGTGTGAGAGTGAGTGAGTGAGTGATACCTACTTACCACGCTCTCCCTGGCAGTGTCCACATCATAGATCCCGTCCAGAGGCTTTTTCACTGGCTCTTCCCCATCAACAAAGACCTGCGGGAGAAACAGCAAGTCAATATAGATCCAGATCTCTATGCAGGTTAATTTCTATAGAGTTGCTGGAGTTATAGACAGGTACCTGGTTGATGGTGGGGAGGGGAGGGCTTTGTCCTACTGGAGTTATAGACAGGTACCTGGTTGATGGTGGGGAGGGCTTTGTTCTTCTGGAGTTATAGACAGGTACCTGGTTGATGGTGGTGTGGGGAGGGCTTTGTTCTACTGGAGTTATAGACAGGTACCTGGTTGATGGAGGGGAGGGCTTTGTCCTACTGGAGTTATAGACAGGTACCTGGTTGATGGTGGGGAGGGCTTTGTCCTACTGGAGTTATAGACAGGTACCTGGTTGATGGTGGGGAGGGCTTTGTCCTACTGGAGTTATAGACAGGTACCTGGTTAATGGTGGTGTGGGGGGGGCTTTGTTCTTCTGGAGTTATAGACAGGTACCTGGTTGATGGTGGGGAGGGCTTTGTTCTACTGGAGTTATAGACAGGTACCTGGTTGATGGTGGGGAGGGCTTTGTTCTACTGGAGTTATAGACAGGTACCTGGTTGATGGTGGGGAGGGCTTTGTTCTACTGGAGTTATAGACAGGTACCTGGTTGATGGAGGGGAGGGCTTTGGTCTTCTGGAGTTATAGACAGGTACCTGGTTGATGGTGGGGAGGGCTTTGTTCTTCTGGAGTTATAGACAGGTACCTGGTTGATGGTGGTGTGGGCTTTGGTCTTCTTCTTGGAAGTAGTGTCCAGGCCCCACAGAGAGGAGAACCTGCTCTTACGTTTGGATGAGGAGGTACGAGACATGGCCTGGGTACGTCTCCTCCCCCCGCTCTCTGTACGGGCTGCCACCTACATCCCAGAGAGACAGCGAGAGAGAGAGAGAGAGAGAGAGAGAGAGAGAGAGAGACAGCGAGAGCGAGAGAGAGAGCGACAGCGAGAGAGAGAGCGACAGCGAGAGAGAGAGCGACAGCGAGAGAGAGAGAGACAGCGAGAGAGAGAGAGAGACAGCGAGAGAGAGAGAGACAGCGAGAGAGAGAGAGACAGCGAGAGAGAGAGAGACAGCGAGAGAGACAGCGAGAGAGAGAGAGAGACAGCGAGAGAGAGACAGCGAGAGAGAGCGAGAGAAAAACACACAGAGAGAGACAAAGAGAGAGACAGACAGAGACACACACACAGAGCGAGAGACAGACGCACACAGAGCGAGAGAGACACACACAGAGAGAGAGAGACACACACAGAGACACAGAGAGAGACACACACAGAGACAGAGAGAGATGGACAAAAAGAGAGAGGCAAAGAGAGAGACAAAGAAAGAGAGAGAGAGAGAAAGAGAGAGACATTTCACAGAGACAGCGTAATTGCAATGAGTATATCTAACACACAGGACACCTCACCCACACAACCTGACACTGCTGGTTAGGTCTGACCATGGAATGGTTATATAGACCAGGAGGACTAGTGGTTATATAGACCAGGAGGACGGATTAGTGGTTATATAGACCAGGAGGACTAGTGGTTATATAGACCAGGAGGAATAGTGGTTATATAGACCAGGAGGAATAGTGGTTATATAGACCAGGAGGACTAGTGGTTATACAGACCAGGAGGACGGACTAGTGGTTATATAGACCAGGAGGACGGACTAGTGGTTATATAGACCAAGAGGACTAGTGGTTATATAGACCAGGAGGATGGACTAGTGGTTATATAGACCAGGAGGACTAGTGGTTATATAGACCAGGAGGACTAGTGGTTATATAGACCAGGAGGACTGACTAGTGGTTATATAGACCAGGAGGATGGACTAGTGGTTATATAGACCAGGAGGACGGACTAGTGGTTATATAGACCAGGAGGACGGACTAGTGGTTATATAGACCAGGAGGACGGACTAGTGGTTATATAGACCAGGAGGACGGACTAGTGGTTATATAGACCAGGAGGACGGACTAGTGGTTATATAGACCAGGAGGACGGACTAGTGGTTATATAGACCAGGAGGACTAGTGGTTATATAGACCAGGAGGACTAGTGGTTATATAGACCAGGAGGACTAGTGGTTATATAGACCAGGAGGACTAGTGGTTATATAGACCAGGAGGATGGACTAGTGGTTATATAGACCAGGAGGACTAGTGGTTAGATAGACCAGGAGGACTGACTAGTGGTTATATAGACCAAGAGGATGGACTAGTGGTTATATAGACCAGGAGGATGGACTAGTGGTTATATAGACCAGGAGGACTAGTGGTTATATAGACCAGGAGGACGGACTAGTGGTTATATAGACCAGGAGGACTAGTGGTTATATAGACCAGGAGGACTAGTGGTTAGATAGACCAGGAGGACTGACTAGTGGTTATATAGACCAGGAGGACGGACTAGTGGTTATATAGACCAGGAGGACGGACTAGTGGTTATATATAGACCAGGAGGACGGACTAGTGGTTATATAGACCAGGAGGACTAGTGGTTATATAGACCAGGAGGACGGATTAGTGGTTATATAGACCAGGAGGACGGATTAGTGGTTATATAGACCAGGAGGACTAGTGGTTATACAGACCAGGAGGACTAGTGGTTATATAGACCAGGAGGACTAGTGGTTATATAGACCAGGAGGACGGACTAGTGGTTATATAGACCAGGAGGATGGACTAGTGGTTATATAGACCAGGAGGACTAGTGGTTAGATAGACCAGGAGGACTGACTAGTGGTTATATAGACCAGGAGGATGGACTAGTGGTTATATAGACCAGGACGGACTAGTGGTTATATAGACCAGGAGGACGGAGTAGTGGTTATACAGACCAGGAGGACTAGTGGTTATATAGACCAGGAGGACGGATTAGTGGTTATATAGACCAGGAGGATGGACTAGTGGTTATATATAGACCAGGAGGACGGACTAGTGGTTATATAGACCAGGAGGACGGACTAGTGGTTATATAGACCAGGAGGATGGACTAGTGGTTATATAGACCAGGAGGACGGACTAGTGGTTATATAGACCAGGAGGACGGACTAGTGGTTAGATAGACCAGGAGGACTAGTGGTTAGATAGACCAGGAGGACGGACTAGTGGTTATACAGACCAGGAGGACTAGTGGTTATATAGACCAGGAGGACGGACTAGTGGTTATATAGACCAGGAGGACGGACTAGTGGTTATATAGACCAGGAGGATGGACTAGTGGTTATATAGACCAGGAGGATGGACTAGTGGTTATATAGACCAGGAGGACTAGCGGTTAGATAGACCAGGAGGACTGACTAGTGGTTATATAGACCAGGAGGATGGACTAGTGGTTATATAGACCAGGACGGACTAGTGGTTATATAGACCAGGAGGACGGACTAGTGGTTATACAGACCAGGAGGACTAGTGGTTATATAGACCAGGAGGACGGACTAGTGGTTATATAGACCAGGAGGACGGACTAGTGGTTATATAGACCAGGAGGACTAGTGGTTATATAGACCAGGAGGACGGACTAGTGGTTATACAGACCAGGAGGACTAGTGGTTATATAGACCAGGAGGACGGACTAGTGGTTATACAGACCAGGAGGACTAGTGGTTATATAGACCAGGAGGACGGACTAGTGGTTATATAGACCAGGAGGACGGACTAGTGGTTATATAGACCAGGAGGACGGATTAGTGGTTATATAGACCAGGAGGATGGACTAGTGGTTATATATAGACCAGGAGGATGGACTAGTGGTTATATAGACCAGGAGGACGGACTAGTGGTTAGATAGACCAGGAGGACGGACTAGTGGTTATACAGACCAGGAGGACTAGTGGTTATATAGACCAGGAGGACTAGTGGTTATATAAACCAGGAGGACGGACTAGTGGTTATATAGACCAGGAGGACGGACTAGTGGTTATATATAGACCAGGAGGACGGACTAGTGGTTATATATAGACCAGGAGGACGGACTAGTGGTTATAAAGACTGAGTGTACAAAACATTATGAACACCTGCTCTTCCAATGACATAGACTGACCAGGTGAATCCAGGTGAAAGCCATGATCCTTTATTGATGTCACTTGTTAAATCCACTTCAATCAGTGTAGATGAAGGGGAGTAGACAGGTTATTTTTTAAAGACTTGAGACATGGATTGTATGTGTCCTATTCAGAGGGTGAACGGGCAATTGACACAACTGTGAGAGCAGTTGAGTCAACATTGGCCAGCATCCCTGTGGAATGCTTTCGACACCTTGTTGAGTCCATTGCCCCGACCAATTGATGCTGTTCTTAGGACCAAAAAAGCGTGGGGTGCAACTCACTATTAAGAAAGGTGTCCTTAAAATGTTTTTTGGACAGTCGGTGTAGACCACGAGCATCATCCGTGACAGTTGAAATCAGTGATTAGAAGACAGTGTTGAGAAGAAAAAGACCAGAAGTGTTTCTCTCCGTTTTGACATGGCCTAGAACTCCCGAGTGGTGCAGTGGTCTGAGACACTGCGTCTCAGTTTAAGAACAAATTCTTATTTACAATGACGGTCCTACCCACCCGGCCAAACCCGGACGACACTGGGCCAATTGTGTGCTGCCCTATGGGACTCCCAATCACGGCCGGACGTGATGCAGCCTGGATTCGAACCAGGGACTGCAGTGACACCTCTTGCACTGAGACGCAGTGTCTCAGACCACTGCGCCACTCGGGAGTTCTGGGCCATGTCAAGACTGAGAGAAACACTTCTGGTCTTTTCCTTCTCAACGCTTCAAATCAAGATTTCAACTGTCTCTTAATATACTCATAATAGCTAAGAGCAGGACTACAAATAAAGCTCTCTGTCATGACGTTGGCCTGTTGGGGAAGGTTTATGACCCCCATAAATACCTTCCCCCGTTTCTCTCTCTCTTCTCTATAGAGTTGACTTTGGAAAAGCCAATTTGTTAACATGGAGATTCTGGGAACACCGAAAGGTGGGAAATGGAACCATATTTCGGTAATGATTACTGATGACAGGACGTCATAAACTGTATCTTGGAAAATCTACACATTCTAGTTATCAGATTCACATGGAATTGTTTTGAAATTTAAATGTTTAAATATGAAACTATTTGTGAAAAGATGAAATGTAATTTTTAGCTTCTTAATGAGAGAACGGTTTGTCATAAGAACACCACTCTGCTCACTCAGAGGCCCAAGTGAACAGACATTGGTTGTAAACTATGAAACACGCCCTTCTTTCACCACTATATAAACCCGTTGAAGAAAATTCAACTTCCTGCTCCAAGGACGTGCGGACTTGCGGTCCCCACGTTGAAAGGACAAAGATCACCTAAGCCAACCTCAGCGTGAGCTCTGGTTGAACAACAAGAACCTAACGAAATTAGCATCGAATGGCAACGTGAAGATGACGATCAACACGCCGAAAGGAGGAATTTCGACTTTACCAGCCAGAATATAGCATGAGCTTAAAAGTATGGCAACTTGGTATGAACTTTGAACTCTTATTCAATATAGAAGTGATACCCTCTCCGCCCGCTAAACGTGGGCTAGGAGAGGACGGACAGAGTATCCATTCTACCACGCTCCAGTTCACCACTAGACATTCTTCAGAGGACCAGAGATCCATGCTGGACAACCCCGCCTTCTATCTATGACCAATCTACCGAAGCGCAGCTCAGAGTAAATATTTAGATTTTCCTTTTTCAAATGGGCGGTTATTTAGAATGCATAAGATATTGTATTTACGATAGCATAGCTGCCTACGGCCCGAGAGAGACACAAAACCTTTTTGTTCCTCAGTGTTCCCGCTCTTTCACTCAAACCCAACCCCCTTTCTTTGTGTAACCAGCCGTCATATCTGTTCTGTCCGCTCGGGACGTTTTCCTTTATGACATCATTTGTAATCAGTGTATGATCCATTCTGTGTATATGTAATTCTGTGTGATTATTTAGGTATTTAGTAAATAAATAATTAAACCAAATTTTGTATTGCTGATTCAACTTGTTAGCCAGGGTTCGTGAAGATAACCAAGAATTTACAACTTTCAGATGAGACTGAAATAAGTGACGATTAAATATTGACTGCTACTGATGTAAAAGGTTACTAGGTCTTTAAGAGTTTATTCGGAAGATAACAGCTCTATAAACATTCTTTCGGGGTGCCCTGACTTTCTAGTTAATTACATTTACATGATTAGCTTAATCAGGTAATATTAATTACAGAGAAATGATTTTATGGAATAGCATGTCATATCACTTAATCCGGCATAGCCAAAGACACGACACTACCGTCATCCCTTCAAACGCTGGAGAGCTGATGATGATGTTTTATGGGGGGAGGAAGAGAGAGCGAGAGAGAGAGCGATGAAAGCGTAAAGCCGAGTGAAACAGGATGCGTTTTGTGGGAAAGTGTTGTTATTTAATATGGATTTAGTTTGTTACTCCTTCCATCCTGCTGTCTCTCCGAGTCCTGGATTCCCCACCTGCTCTGAGAGAACAAGACTGCATCCTAAACGGCAGCCTATTCCCTATATAGTGCACTACTATGGGCCCTGGTCAAAAGTAGCGCACTACAAAGGGAATAGGATACCATAGGGCCCTGGCCATGTAGGTGTCTAGCAACAAGGATTCTACTGATCAGCCAACTCACCAGACTGCTCTGCTGAACGCTCCACTCCCAACTAAATAAATGCTATCCTCTAGCGCTCCCTACGATTCCAGTGTTCTGCAGACATAGATAACGACCTCAGCTATGTGGAGGAGGCTAGCATTGTGGCAGAGCGATCAATAACAGGCTCTCAAATAGACCGTGCAAAAATAGCATCCATCATACAGTGCGGCAAGGTAGCCTAGCGGTTAGAGCGTTGGACTAGTAACCGAAAGGTTGCAAGTTCGAATCCCCGAGCTGACAAGGTACAAATCTGTCGTTCTGCCCCTGAACAAGGCAGTTCCTAGGCCATCATTGAAAATAAGAATTTGTTCTTAACTGACTTGCCTAGTTAAATAGAGAACATGTTTTGTAGTGGGTATTGTTGTTTAGTTATGTATTGAAGACATTTGCGCAGTCAGTGGTAGTAGGCAACAGATGAACATGGGTGAGTTGGATCATCACGATCATAATTCAGAGAAAAAAATAACTACTTTTGTCTAGTTTGTTTGACCGGAAATGGATAGGAGGTGTTTTGGTGTGAGTGTGTGTGCGCACGCGTCAGTTCTCAACTCACCAGCGCATGAAAGGACGACACAGAGAAGATTCCGAGGCGTCCCATAGCCAGTTTAGTGGGTCTGGAGGCGAAGGCTAGCAGGCGTTTGGGGTTGGGCAGCTCCCCTCCCTGCAGACTGGACAGGTAACAGCGGAACCGGAACAGACCCATGTGGAACTGTTCCAAGTTCTGCTCCCACAGAAAGATCTAGAACACAACAAAAACCCCACAACAACCCAGTTAAAAAGGGGCAATCTGGGTTTGATACATCCATGTTTCTCATGGATGGACAGTCTTTGCATCCATAGCTGTGTCTATGCATTTGAGAGTGGTTACAAGGGCACGTGTCTCCCAACCAACGTCAACAAAACCAAGGAGCAGACAGTGGACTACAGGAGACAGCAGAGAGAGCACGCCCCCATCCACATCGACGGGGCCGGAGTGGAGAAGGTCAAAAGCATTCAAGTTCCTTGGCGGGTACATCACTGAGGACTTGAAATGGTCCCTTCACATAGACAGTGTGGTGAAGAAGGTGCAACAGCGCCTCATCAATATCAGGAGGTTGAAGAAAGTCGGTTTTGACCCTAAAACCACTAACAAAACTTCTACAGATGCACCATCGTAAGCATCCTGTCGGGCTGCATCACCGCCTGGTATGGCAATTGCACCATCCTCAACCGCAGGGCTCTCCAGAGGGTGATGCGGTCAGCCCAACGCATCATCGGAGGCACACTGCCTCAACCACCCGGGCCACGGCCTGTTCACCTCGCTACCATCTAGGAGGAGGAGACAGTACAGCTGGGACCAAGAGACTGATGAACATCTAATTATATAGTGTATTTTGTGATGGGGCTGAGATAACACATTTAAGTTTTAAAGCAAATTTCCTACAATACCACACATTTTTCCATGGTTTATGCCGTGTTCTTACGCTATCGGAGTGACTCAAACACTATAACAAAATCAATGCTGGCCCTATGCTATATTTACCATTTTAAATTGTCTGCCTCCCGCCTCTCGAGTGGCGCAGTGGTCTAAGGCACTGCATCACAGTGCTAGAGGTGTACACTACAGATCCGGGTTCGAGTCCAGGCTCTGTCGCAGCCGGCCACGACCAGGAGACCCATGAGGCGGCGCACAATTGGCCCAGCGTCGTCCGGGTTAGGGGAGGGTTTGGCCGGCCGGGATGTCCTTGTCCCATCATGCTCTAGTGCCTCCTTGTGGCAGCTGGGCGCAGTGTACGCTGATTTTGGTCGTCAGCTGTACAGTGTTTCCTCCGACACATTGGTACAGCCGGGTTAAGCGAGCAGTGTGTCAAGAAGCAGTGCGGCTTGACTGGGGTCGTGTTTTGGAGGACGGATGGCTCGAACCATCGCCTCTCCAGAGTCCGTACGGGAGTATCAGCGATGGGACAAGACTGTAACTACCAATTGGATATCACGAAATTGGGGAGAAAAAGGGGTTTAAAAAAAATAAGTATTGGGGGGGTTTTTGATTCTCCCTGACTGTCTAGTTTTTAGTTTGGTGTTTGTTAGTTCTCAAAGATGATCTTATTTTAAATATGTTTTGGAGTGGCGGCAACTATTTCAATTAATACAGGGGAAACACTGCACTTTTTACTGTATAAAAGAAAAGGCTACTGCAGAAAATAACTGATTTGCTCATCTTCAAATGCCAACCTGTGATTGGGCGGGAGGAATGTATTGTAGGAATGTAATGCATAATGATCTGCATTGTCATTGAGGCAATAAGGGGAACACACACTGAGGTGTTGAACCACTGAGGTGTGGAACCACTGAGGTATAGAACCACTGAGGTGTAGAAGAGCCAGCCAGGGTGGAGAGGGGAAGAGCCAGCCAGGGTGGAAGGGGGAAGAGCCAGCCAGGGTGGAGGGGCCAGCCAGGGTGGAGGGGGGAGGGGACAGCCAGGGGGGAGGAGCCAACTAGCCCAGAGAAGAGGGGACAATACAGGACCTGTGGCTGATATGGGCTGGTACAGTATGAGGGGTTAAGTCCCAAATAGCACCCTATTCCCTATGGGCACTACATAGGGAATAACATGCCGTTTGAGACGCAGACTGGGACAGACAGGTTTTTCTGAGGAGCAAGGCCTGCTGCTATTCAGCTCAACACAATGTGTAACCAGACACTGCCAAAGCTTCCTGCGCCAACCAGGCAGACAGTCAGTCAAGCAGGCATCCAAACAGGCACCCAACCAGCCAGTCACAGCCAGGCAACCAGTCAGCCAAACAGTCATCCAGCCAACCAGGTAGCCAAGCAGGCAGACAGCCAGCCAACCAACCAGCCAACAGCAAGGCACCCATCCAGCCAACAGGAAGGCACCCATCCAGCCAACAGCAAGGCACCCATCCAGCCAACAGCAAGGCACCCATCCAGCCAACAGCAAGGCACCCATCCAGCCAACCAGCCACCCATCCAGCCAACCAACCAGCCAGTCAGCAACCAGTGAGCAAGCCATCCAGGCAGCCAACCAGCCAGCCAACAGCCAGGCACCCAACCAGCCAACAGCCAGGCACCCATCCAGCCAACAGCCAGGCACCCATCCAGCCAGTCAGCAACCAGTGAGCCAGCCAAACAGGCAGCCAACCAGTGAGCCAGCCAACCAGGCAGCCAACCAGAGACTACCTCACAGACAAACTACAAAGGAACATTTGATCTGCCTTCCATTAACAGACCCATTAAGGACGATATGAACTTTGGGATTCATTAAGAGAATAGTAGGTCAGGGTCTAACAGTGCCAAGTGCTCCATGGCCCCACAACAAACATTAACCTGAATAACAACAGATATCTAGTATCATCATGACTCAGTCTCTACAAACAGGGTCTAGGCCCTGTTTATAGTAGGCCCTGTTTATAGTAGGCCCTGTTTGTAGCAGGCCCTGTTTGTAGTAGGCCCTGTTTGTAGTAGGCCCTGTTTGTAGTAGGCCCTGTTTGTAGCAGGCCCTGTTTGTAGCAGGCCCTGTTTGTAGAGGCCCTGTTTGTAGTAGGCCCTGTTTGTAGAGGCCCTGTTTGTAGAGGCCCTGTTTGTAGAGGCCCTGTTTGTAGTAGGCCCTGTTTGTAGAGGCCCTGTTTGTAGAGGCCCTGTTTGTAGTAGGCCCTGTTTGTACTAGGCCCTGTTTGTAGAGGCCCTGTTTGTACTAGGCCCTGCTTGTAGTAGGCCCTGTTTGTAGCAGGCCCTGTTTGTAGTAGGCCCCTAATTACATGATCAATACTGTTCTGTCTCTCCTTGGCGTCAGTGACGAGCTTTATCATCTACTCTCCTCTCTCCCATCTTCTTGTCCCTCCTTCAATCCCCTCCTCCCTCCTCCCTCTCACACACCTGGTTCAGTATGGTCTTCCTCTTCTAGGTGTCGGTAACTGAGCTCACACTCTCACACACCTGGTTCAGTATGGTCTTCCTCTTCTAGGTGTCGGTAACTGAGCTCACACTCTCACACACCTGGTTCAGTATGGTCTTCCTCTTCTAGGTGTCGGTAACTGAGCTCACACTCTCACACACCTGGTTCAGTATTGTCTTCCTCTTCTTGGTGTCGGTAACTGAGCTCACACTCTCACACACCTTAAATGGCATCGGGCCTTCACTTCTACTCTTCCCCTATGAACCTGCACACACCCTATGGTCAATATCTCCCATCTCTCTCTCTAACCTGGTCCAGTATTGTCTTCCTCTTCTTGGCGTCGGTCACGGCACTGAGCTGCATGTCTCCCATCTTCTTCATCTTCTCGTCCATGTCGATCTTCTGCTCCAGCTTCTTAATCTCCGCCCTCAACAGACGCACCGTGTCCTCCCGGTGATGCTGCCTGGCAACCGCCGCCGCGCACGCCGAGTGGATGGCCGTGATCCAGTTCTCCAGCTCCGTCTGACTGCAGGTCTACAGGGGTCAGGGGTTAGAGGTCAGAGGTTAGAGGTTACGCAGACCTTTACTCCACACTACAGCATGCTCGGAATACAGCCAAGTAATACAACAATGACCAAGCAGGTTAGAACACTACATCTAACACACACACACACGTGGAGCTCCTCCTACCTGGAAGAGAAATGCGTCCCCTAGAGAGTTGCTGAGGCAGAAGACAAAGTCCTTCTTGGGGTGTTCAGGTACGGACTGTACGATACTGTTCTCAGCCCACGCCGCATGTTTAGGAACACTGTTGTGGTCGATCCCCGACCGTCCGTCCGTCTCATAGAAGAAGAGAGTGCATCCTGGGAGAAAACAGGAACAAGGTGGTTACTCACAACCATCAATCAATCAAATCAAATGTATGCGCATAGCCATTTTTCCTATAAAGTGCAAAATGCAGTCACACACAATAAAGTATCAATGAAAAAGGTTTAATGTGATGTATATTTCTAGACAGTAATAGCTTTCTTCCTTCAAATATCTTACAGGGGGAAATTTCCCTGCAGAGAACACGACAAATCAAATAAATATAATTCTGCTCTCTAGTGGCCAGCGGTAAGAAGTGCCGGTCTGGATTCTCCAGGAGGGAGCACGCACAATCAGAATGCTGATGTGGCCCCTAGAGTGCTGAGGTGGCCCCTAGAATGCTGATGTGGCCCCTAGAATGCTGAGGTGGCCCCTAGAATGCTGAGGTGGCCCCTAGAATGCTGAGGTGGCCCCTAGAATGCTGATGTGGCCCAGTCAAGTGGTATTAAAGGCCTACTACTCTGTGATATTTAGGTTATGTCTCAAATGGCACCATATTCCTATCTAGTGCAATACTTTTGGCTAGGGCCCTGGTCCAAAGTAGTGCACTATATAGAGAATATGGTGTGTCATTTGGGATGCAGAGAGTCAGTCAAGTGGTGTTACAGACAACACGTATCATCAGGACATCTACACAGGTGTGAATAAATCACATATGGTTTTATTGAGTACAGTGTTGTGAATACCTCTTCAGGGGAACTGTAAATAAATCACATAGGGTTTTATTGAGTACAGTGTTGTGAATACCTCTTCAGGGGAACTGTAAATAAATCACATAGGGTTTTATTGAGTACAGTGTTGTGAATACCTCTTCAGGGGAACTGTAAATAAATCACATAGGGTTTTATTGAGTACAGTGTTGTGAATACCTCTTCAGGGGAACTGTAAATAAATCACATAGGGTTTTATTGAGTACAGTGTTGTGAATACCTCTTCAGGGGAACTGTAAATAAATCACATAGGGTTTTATTGAGTACAGTGTTGTGAATACCTCTTCAGGGGAACTGTAAATAAATCACATAGGGTTTTATTGAGTACAGTGTTGTGAATACCTCTTCAGGGGAACTGTAAATAAATCACATAGGGTTTTATTGAGTACAGTGTTGTGAATACCTCTTCAGGGGAACTGTAAATAAATCACATATGGTTTTATTGAGTACAGTGTTGTGAATACCTCTTCAGGGGAACTGTAAATAAATCACATAGGGTTTTATTGAGTACAGTGTTGTGAATACCTCTTCAGGGGAACTGTAAATAAATCACATAGGGTTTTATTGAGTACAGTGTTGTAAATACCTCTTCAGGGGAACTGTAAATAAATCACATAGGGTTTTATTGAGTACAGTGTTGTGAATACCTCTTCAGGGGAACTGTAAATAAATCACATAGGGTTTTATTGAGTACAGTGTTGTGAATACCTCTTCAGGGGAACTGTAAATAAATCACATAGGGTTTTATTGAGTACAGTGTTGTGAATACCTCTTCAGGGTAACTGTAAATAAATCACATAGGGTTTTATTGAGTACAGTGTTGTGAATACCTCTTCAGGGGAACTGTAAATAAATCACATATGGTTTTATTGAGTACAGTGTTGTGAATACCTCTTCAGGGGAACTGTAAATAAATCACATAGGGTTTTATTGAGTACAGTGTTGTGAATACCTCTTCAGGGTAACTGTAAATAAATCACATAGGGTTTTATTGAGTACAGTGTTGTGAATACCTCTTCAGGGGAACTGTAAATAAATCACATATGGTTTTATTGAGTACAGTGTTGTGAATACCTCTTCAGGGGAACTGTAAATAAATCACATAGGGTTTTATTGAGTACAGTGTTGTGAATACCTCTTCAGGGGAACTGTAAATAAATCGCATAGGGTTTTATTGAGTACAGTGTTGTGAATACCTCTTCAGGGTAACTGTAAATAAATCACATAGGGTTTTATTGAGTACAGTGTTGTGAATACCTCTTCAGGGGAACTGTAAATAAATCACATAGGGTTTTATTGAGTACAGTGTTGTGAATACCTCTTCAGGGGAACTGTAAATAAATCACATAGGGTTTTATTGAGTACAGTGTTGTGAATACCTCTTCAGGGTAACTGTAAATAAATCACATAGGGTTTTATTGAGTACAGTGTTGTGAATACCTCTTCAGGGGAACTGTAAATAAATCACATATGGTTTTATTGAGTACAGTGTTGTGAATACCTCTTCAGGGGAACTGTAAATAAATCACATAGGGTTTTATTGAGTACAGTGTTGTGAATACCTCTTCAGGGTAACTGTAAATAAATCACATAGGGTTTTATTGAGTACAGTGTTGTGAATACCTCTTCAGGGGAACTGTAAATAAATCACATATGGTTTTATTGAGTACAGTGTTGTGAATACCTCTTCAGGGGAACTGTAAATAAATCACATAGGGTTTTATTGAGTACAGTGTTGTGAATACCTCTTCAGGGGAACTGTAAATAAATCGCATATGGTTTTATTGAGTACAGTGTTGTGAATACCTCTTCAGGGGAACTGTAAATAAATCACATAGGGTTTTATTGAGTACAGTGCTGTAAATACCTCTTCAGGGGAACTGTAAATAAATCACATAGGGTTTTATTGAGTACAGTGCTGTGAATACCTCTTCAGGGGAACTGTAAATAAATCACATAGGGTTTTATTGAGTACAGTGTTGTAAATACCTCTTCAGGGGAACTGTAAATAAATCACATATGGTTTTATTGAGTACAGTGTTGTGAATACCTCTTCAGGGGAACTGTAAATAAATCACATAGGGTTTTATTGAGTACAGTGTTGTGAATACCTCTTCAGGGGAACTGTAAATAAATCACATAGGGTTTTATTGAGTACAGTGTTGTGAATACCTCTTCAGGGTAACTGTAAATAAATCACATAGGGTTTTATTGAGTACAGTGTTGTGAATACCTCTTCAGGGGAACTGTAAATAAATCACATATGGTTTTATTGAGTACAGTGTTGTGAATACCTCTTCAGGGGAACTGTAAATAAATCACATAGGGTTTTATTGAGTACAGTGTTGTGAATACCTCTTCAGGGGAACTGTAAATAAATCACATATGGTTTTATTGAGTACAGTGTTGTGAATACCTCTTCAGGGGAACTGTAAATAAATCACATAGGGTTTTATTGAGTACAGTGCTGTAAATACCTCTTCAGGGGAACTGTAAATAAATCACATAGGGTTTTATTGAGTACAGTGTTGTGAATACCTCTTCAGGGGAACTGTAAATAAATCACATAGGGTTTTATTGAGTACAGTGTTGTGAATACCTCTTCAGGGGAACTGTAAATAAATCACATAGGGTTTTATTGAGTACAGTGTTGTGAATACCTCTTCAGGGGAACTGTAAATAAATCACATAGGGTTTTATTGAGTACAGTGTTGTGAATACCTCTTCAGGGTAACTGTAAATAAATCACATAGGGTTTTATTGAGTACAGTGTTGTGAATACCTCTTCAGGGTAACTGTAAATAAATCACATAGGGTTTTATTGAGTACAGTGTTGTGAATACCTCTTCAGGGGAACTGTAAATAAATCACATAGGGTTTTATTGAGTACAGTGTTGTGAATACCTCTTCAGGGGAACTGTAAATAAATCACATATGGTTTTATTGAGTACAGTGTTGTGAATACCTCTTCAGGGGAACTGTAAATAAATCACATAGGGTTTTATTGAGTACAGTGTTGTGAATACCTCTTCAGGGGAACTGTAAATAAATCACATAGGGTTTTATTGAGTACAGTGTTGTGAATACCTCTTCAGGGGAACTGTAAATAAATCACATAGGGTTTTATTGAGTACAGTGTTGTGAATACCTCTTCAGGGGAACTGTAAATAAATCACATAGGGTTTTATTGAGTACAGTGTTGTGAATACCTCTTCAGGGGAACTGTAAATAAATCACATAGGGTTTTATTGAGTACAGTGTTGTGAATACCTCTTCAGGGGAACTGTAACACCACAGCAAATATAAGCAGTGTGTCGCCGATATATCGTCTAAAGCCATTTGCATGTTTTAAATGTAAAGGCTACGGCTAGATGCAAGGCAAAGCATCGCAGCAGCAGTTATAGTAGTAGTCTGAAGGCATCAGTGTGTATAGTAATTGTAGTAATAGTGTATATACATGTAAAGAGTAAGGCAATACAGTGGGGAGAACAAGTATTTGATACACTGCCGATTTTGCAGGTTTTCCTACTTAAAAATGACAGACCTCTACATGCTTTGTATCATAGGTACACTTCAACTGTGAGAGACGGAATCTAAAACAAAAATGCAGAAAATCACATTGTATGATTTTTAAGTAATTAATTTGCATTTTATTGCATGACATAAGTATTTGATCACCTACCATCCAGTAAGAATTCCGGCTCTCACAGACCTGTTAGTTTTTCTTTAAGAAGCCCTCCTGTTCTCCACTCATTACCTGTATTAACTGCACCTGCTTGAACTTGTTACCTGTATAAAAGACACGTGTCCACACACTCAATCAAACAGACTCCAACCTCTCCACAATGGCCAAGACCAGAGAGCTGTGTAAGGACATCAGGGATAAAATTGTAGACCTGCACAAGGCTGGGATGGGCTACAGGACAATAGGCAAGCAGCTTGGTGAGAAGGCAACAACTGTTGGCGTAATTATCAGAAAATGGAAGAAGTTCAAGATGACAGTCAATCACCCTCGGTCTGGGGCTACATGCAAGATCTCACCTCGTGGGGCATCAATGATCATGAGGAAGGTGAAGAATCAGCCCAGAACTACACGGCAGGACCTGGTCAATGACCTGAAGAGAGCTGGGAGCACAGTCTCAAAGAAAACCCTTAATAACACACTACGTCGTCATGGATTAAAATCCTGCAGCGCACGCAAGGTCCCCCTGCTTAAGCCAGCGCATGTCCAGGCCCGTATGAAGTTTGCCAATGACCATCTGGATGATCCAGAGGAGGAATGGGAGAAGGTCATGTGGTCTGATGAGACAAAAATATAGCTTTTTGGTCTAAACTCCACTCGCCGTGTTTGGAGGAAGAAGAAGGATGAGTAGAACCCCAAGAACACCATCCCAACCGTGAAGCATGGAGGTGGAAACATCATTCTTTGGGGATGCTTTTCTGCAAAGGGGACAGGACGACTGCACCGTATTGAGGGGAGGATGGATGGGGCCATGTATCGCGAGATCTTGGCCAACAACCTCCTTCCCTCAGTAAGAGCATTGAAGATGGGTCGTGGCTGGGTCTTCCAGCATGACAACGACCCGAAACACACAGCCAGGGCAACTAAGGAGTGGCTCCGTAAGAAGCATCTCAAGGTCCTGGAGTAGCATAGCCAGTCTCCAGACCTGAACCCAATAGAAAATCTTTGGAGGGAGCTGAAAGTCCGTATTGCCCAGCGACAGCCCCGAAACCTGAAGGATCTGGAGAAGGTCTGTATGGAGGAGTGGGCCAAAATCCCTGCTGCAGGGATCTCTGTAATTGCAAACAAAGGTTTCTGTACCAAATATGAAGTTCTGCTTTTCTGATGTATCAAATACTTATGTCATGCAATAAAATGCCAATTAATTACTTAAAAATCATACAATGTGATTTTCGTTTTAGATTCCGTCTCTCACAGTTGAAGTGTACCTATGATAAAAATTTGAGACCTCTACATGCTTTGTAAGTAGGAAATCCTGCAAAATCGGCAGTGTATCAAATACTTGTTCTCCCCACTGTAAATTCATGAGATAGCTTACTACAAAGGACATCAGGCCTGGGCTGTTCATTATAATGCGGGGTTAACTCATAAACGATATGAAAAATCTGATATGGACAGTGTTCTTGTATAAACAGTTGAAATTTGGCTTATAGGCAGGAGGTGAAATCTAGTTCTTTGTTTAAACCGTGTGGAGATAGAGAATTTAATTGGGCATATCCACATGGCTTTTCTGGAAGGCATAATTCCTTTAGTAGTGCAAGTTACACATGACTTTATCTCATAGGCATCAGTGTGTATAGTAATTGTAGTAATAGTGTATATACATGTAAAGAGTAAGGCTATATGTAAGGAGTGAGTATTGATATAAAAAGCTATCGCTGTATGGAGGCCAGGCCTCACCTTTCAGACAGACCGGTAGCTCCTCCATACAGTATTGGTAGTAATAGTATGAATATAAAGGGTATGGCTAGATGGAGGCCTCTCCTACCTTTGAGGCAGACCCAGTAGGTCATACTAGTAGTAGTAGTAGTAGTATGCCTAGTGTGTTTATAAGGGGTACAGGAGGCCTCGCCTGGCAGACCCAGAAGGACACGGTGCTAGTAGTAGTAGTAGTAACATTTGTAGCAGTAGCAGTAGTAGTAGTAACATTTGTAGCAGTAGTAGCAGTAACATGTGTAGCAGTAGCAGTACTAGTAGAAGTAGTAGCAGCAACATTTGTAGCAGTAGCAGTAGTAACATTTGTAGCAGTAGTAGTAACATGTGTAGCAGTAATAGTAACATTTGTAGCAGTAGTAACATTTGTAGCAGTGGTAGTAGTAGCAGTAGTAGTCAAGTTTTATTTAACCTTTATTTAACTAGGCAAGTCAGTTAAGAACAAATTCTTATTTACAATGACGGCCTACCAGGGAACAGTGGGTTAACTGCCTTTTTCAGGAGCAGAACGACGTAGTTTTACCATGTCAGTTCAGGGATTCGATCTTGCAACCTTTCGGTAACTAGTCCAACGCTCTAACCACTAGGATACACTGGTGCTAAGAACCTTGGCGTGATCCTGGACAACACCCTGTCGTTCTCCACTAACATCAAGGCGGTGACCCGATCCTGTAGGTTCATGCTCTACAACATTCGCAGAGTACGACCCTGCCTCACACAGGAAGCGGCGCAGGTCCTAATCCAGGCACTTGTCATCTCCCGTCTGGATTACTGCAACTCGCTGTTGGCTGGGCTCCCTGCCTGTGCCATCAAACCCCTACAACTCATCCAGAACGCCGCAGCCCGTCTGGTGTTCAACCTTCCCAAGTTCTCTCACGTCACCCCGCTCCTCCGCTCTCTCCACTGGCTTCCAGTTGAAGCTCGCATCCGCTACAAGACCATGGTGCTTGCCTACGGAGCTGTGAGGGGAACGGCACCTCCGTACCTTCAGGCTCTGATCAGGCCCTACACCCAAACAAGGGCACTGCGTTCATCCACCTCTGGCCTGCTCGCCTCCCTACCTCTGAGGAAGCACAGTTCCCGCTCAGCCCAGTCAAAACTGTTCGCCGCTCTGGCACCCCAATGGTGGAACAATCTCCCTCACGATGTCAGGACAGCGGAGTCAATCACCACCTTCCGGAGACACCTGAAACCCCACCTCTTTAAGGAATACCTGGGATAGGATAAAGTAATCCTTCTAACCCCCCCCCCCCCCTTTAAAGGATTTAGATGCACTATTGTAAAGTGTTTGTTCTACTGGATATTATAGGTGAATGCACCAATTTGTAAGTCGCTCTGGATAAGAGCGTCTGCTAAATGACTTAAATGTAAATGTAAATGTAGTAGTAACATTTGTAGCAGTAGTAGCAGTAGTAGCAGTAACATTTGTAGCAGTAGCAGTTGTAATAGTAGTAACATTTGTAGCAGTGGTAGTACATTTACATTACATTTAAGTCATTTAGCAGACTAGTAGTAGCAGTAGTAGTAGTAACATTTGTAGCAGTGGTAGTAGTAGCAGTAGTAGTAGTAGTAACATTTGTAGCAGTAGCAGTAGTAGCAGTAGTAGTAGTAACATTTGTAGCAGTAGCAGTTGTAACATTTGTAACAGCAGTAGTAACATTTGTAACAGTAACATTTGTAGCAGTAGCAGTAACATGTGTAGTAGTAGCAGTAGTAGCAGTAGTAGTAGCAACATTTGTAGCAGTGGCAGTAGTAGTAACATTTGTAGCATTAGTAGTAGCAGCAGTAGTACCATTTGTAACAGTAGTAGTAACATGTGTAGCAGTACTAGTAGTAGTAGCAATAGTAGTAGTAACATTTGCAGCAGTAGCAGTAGTAGTAGTAGTAACATGTGTAGCAGTAGTAGTAGTAGCATGTGTAGCAGTAGTGGTAGTAACATTTGTAGCAGCAGCAGTAGTAACATTTGTAGCAGTAGTAGTAGCAGCAACATTTGTAGCAGTGGTAGTAGTAGCAGTAGCAGTAGTAGTAACATTTGTAGCAGTAGTAACATTTGTAACAGTAGTAGTAACATTTGTAGCAGTACTAGTAGTAGTAGCAGTAGTAGTAGTAGTAGTAACAGCAACATTTGTAGCAGTAGTAGTAGTAGTAACATTTGTAGCAGTAGTAGTAGTAGTAGTAGTAGCAACATTTGTAGCAGTGGTAGTAGTAGCAGTAGCAACATTTGTAGCAGTGGTAGTAGTAGCAGTAGCAGTAGTAGTAGTAATAGTTGTAGCAATAGTAGTAGCAGCAGTAACATGTGTAGCAGTAGTAGTAACATTTGTAACAGTAGTAGTAACATTTGTAGCAGTAGTAGTAACATTTGTAGCAGTAGTGGTAGTAGTAACATTTGTAGCAGTAGTAGTAGTAGTAGTAGTAAAATTTGTAGCTGTAGTAGTAGTAACATTTGTAGTAGTAGTAGTAACATTTATAGCAGTAGTAGTAGTAGTAGTAGTAACATTTGTAGCAGTAGTAGTACTAGTAGTAAAAATTTGTAGCAGTAGTAGTACTAGTAGTAACATTTGTTGCAGTAGTAACATTTGTAGCAGTAGTAGTAGTAGTAGTAGTAACATTTGTAGCAGTAGTAGTAGTAACATTTGTAGCAGTAGTAGTAGTAGTAACATTTGTAGCAGTAGTAGTAACATTTGTAGCAGTAGTAGTACTAGTAGTAAAATTTGTAGCAGTAGTAGTAATAACATTTGTAGCAGTAGTAGCAGTAACATATGTAGCAGTAGTAGTAGTAACATTTGTAGCAGTAGTAGTACTAGTAACATTTGTAGCAGTAGCAGTAGTAGCAGTAGTAGTAGTAACATTTGTAACGGTAGTAGTAGTAGCAGTAGTAGTAGTAACATTTGTAACAGTAGTAGTAGTAGTAACATTTGTAGCAGTAGTAGTAGTAGTAGTAGTAACATTTGTAACAGTAGTAGTAGTAGTAACATTTGTAACAGTAGTAGTAGTAGTAACATTTGTAGCAGTAGAAGTAACATTTGTAGCAGTAGAAGTAACATTTGTAGCAGTAGAAGTAACATTTGTAGCAGTAGAAGTAACATTTCTAGCAGTAGCAGTAGTAGTAGTAACATTTGTAGCAGTAGTAGTAGTAACATTTGTAGCAGAAGTAGTAGTAACATCACTCATCACTCAATGCCTAGGTTTACCTCCACTGTATTCACATCCTACCATGCCTTTGTCTGTACATTATACCTTGAAGCTATTTTATCGCCCCCAGAAACCTGCTCCTTTTACTCTCTATTCCGGACGGTATAGACGACCAATTCTCATAGCTTTTATCCGTACCCTTATCCTACTCCCCCCCTCTGTTCCTCTGGTGATGTAGAGGTGAATCCAGGCCCTGCAGTGCCTAGCTCCACTCCTATTCCCCAGGTGCTCTCTTTTGATGACTTCTGTAACCGTAATAGCCTTGGTTTCTGAAATCTTCATCCCTAACTACAACATTTTCAGACAAGATAGAACAGCCAAAGGGGGCGGTGATGCAATCTACTGCAGAGACAGCCTGCTGAGTTCTGTCCAGGTTTGTACCCAAACAATTTGAACTTTTACTTTTAAAAATCCATCTCTCTAAAAACAAGTCTCTCACCGTTGCCGCCTGCTATAGACCACCCTCTGCCCCCAGCTGTGCTCTGGACACCATATGTGAACTGACTGCCCCCCATCTATCTTCATAACTCGTGCTGCTAGGTGACCTAAACTGGGACATGCTTAACACCCCAGCCATCCTACAATCTAAGCTTGATGCCCTCGATCTCACACAAATTATCAATCAACCTACCAGGTACCACCCCAAAGCCGTAAACATGGGCACCCTCATAGATATCATCCTAACCAACTTGCCCTCTAAATACACCTCTGCTGTTTTCAACCAAGATCTCAGCGATCACTGCCTCATTGCCTGCATCCGTAATGGGTCTGCGGTCAAACGACCTCCCCTCATCACTGTCAAACGCTCCCTGAAACATTTCAGCGAGCAGGCCTTTCTAATCGACCGGGCCCGGTTATCCTGGAAGGATATTGACCTCATCCCGTCAGTAGAGGATGCCTGGTTGTTATTTTTTTTAAAGGCCTTCCTCACCATCTTAAATAAGCATGCCCATTCAAGAAATGTAGAACCAGGAACAGATATAGCCCTTGGTTCTCTCCAGACCTGTCTGCCCTTAACCAACACAAAAACATCCTGTGGCGTTCTGCATTAGCATTGAACAGCCCCCGTGATATGCAACTTTTCAGGGAAGTTAGAAACCAACATACACACGCAGATAGAAAAGCCAAGGCTAGCTTTTTCAAGCAGAAATTTGCTTCCTGCAACACAAACTCAAAAGTTCTGGGACACTGTAAAGTCCATGGAGAATAAGAACACCTCCTCCCAGCTGCCCACTGCACTGAGGATAGGAAATTCTGTCACCACCGATAAATCCACTATAATTGAGAATTTCAATAAGCATTTTTCTACGGCTGGCCATGCTTTCCACCTGGCTCCCCCTACCGCGGTCAACAGCACTGCACCCCCCACAGCTACTCGCCCAAGCCTTCCCCATTTCTCCTTCTCCCAAATCCAGTCAGCTGATGTTCTGAAAGAGCTGCAAAATCTGGACACCTACAAATCAGCCGGGCTAGACAATCTGGACCCTTTCTTTCTAAAATTATCTGCCGAAATTGTTGCAACCCCTATTACTAGCCTGTTCAACCTCTCTTTTGTGTCGTCTGAGATTCCCAAAGATTGGAAAGCAGCTGCTGTCATCCCCCTCTTCAAAGGAGGGGACACTCTTGACCCAAACTGCTACAGACCTATATCTATCCCACCCTGCCTTTCCAAGGTCTTCGAAAGCCAAGTCAACAAACAGATTACCGACCATTTCGAATCCCACCGCACCTTCTCCGCTATGCAATCTGGTTTCAGAGCTGGTCATGGGTGCACCTCAGCCACGCTCAAGGTCCTAAACGATATCGTAACCGCCATCGATAAGAAACAATACTGTGCTGCTGTATTCATTGACCTGGCCAAGGCTTTCGACTCTGTCAATCACCACATCCTCATCGGCAGACTCAATAGCCTTGGTTTCTCAAATGATTGCCTCGCCTGGTTCACCAACTACTTCTCTGATAGAGTTCAATGTGTCAAATCGGATGGCCTGTTGTCCGGGCCTCTGGTAGGCTCTATGGGGGTGCCACAGGGTTCAATTCTTGGGCCAACTCTTTTCTCTGTATACATCAATGATGTCGCTCTTGCTGCTGGTGAGTCTCTGATCCACCTTTACGCAGACGACACCATTCTGTATACTTCTGGCCCTTCTTTGGACACTGTTAACAACCCTCCAGATGAGCTTCAATGCCATACAACTCTCCTTCCATGGCCTCCAACTGCTCTTAAATACAAGTAAAACTAAGTGCATGCTCTTCAACTGATCGCTGCCTGCACCTGCTCGCCCGTCCAGCATCACTACTCTGGACGGTTCTGACTTAGAATATGTGGACAACTACAAATACTTAGGTGTCTGGTTAGACTGTAAACTCTCCTTCCAGACTCACATCAAACATCTCCAATCCAAAGCATCCAAAGTTAAATCTAGAATTGGTTTCCTATTTTGCAACAAAGCATCCTTCACTCATGCTGCCAAACATACCCTCGTAAAACTGACCATCCTACCGATCCTCGACTTCGACGATGTCATTTACAAAATAGCCTCCAATACACAACTCAATAAACTGGATGCAGTCTATCACAGTGCCATCCGTTTTGTCACCAAAGCCCCATATACTACCCACCACTGTGACCTGTACGCTCTCGTTGGCTGGCCCTCACTTCATACTCATCGCCAAACCTACTGGCTCCAGGTTATCTACAAGACCCTGCTAGGTAAAGTCCCCCCTTATCTCCGCTCACTGGTCACCATAGCAGCACCCACCTGTAGCACACGCTCCAGCGGGTATATCTCTCTGGTCACCCCCAAAGCCAATTCCTCCTTTGGCCGTCTCTCCTTCCAGTTCTCTGCTGCCAATGACTGGAACAAACTACAAAAATCTCTGAAACTGGAAACACTTATCTCCCTCACTAGCTTTAAGCACCAGCTGTCAGAGCAGCTCACAGATCACTGCACCTGTACATAGCCCATCTATAATTTAGCCCAAACAACTACCTCTTCCCCTACTGTATTTATTTATTTCTTTATTTAGCTCCTTTGCACCCCATTATTTCTATTTCTACTTTGCACTTTCTTCCACTACCAATCTACCATTCCAGTGTTTTACTTGCTATATTGTATTTACTTCGCCACCATGGCCTTTTTTCCCTTTACCTCCCTTATCTCACCCCATTTGCTCACATTGTATACAGACTTATTTTTCTACTGTATTATTGACTGTATGTTTGTTTTACTCCATGTGTAACTCTGTGTTGTTGTATGTGTCGAACTGCTTTGCTTTATCTTGGCCAGGTCGCAATTGTAAATGAGCACTTGTTCTCAACTGGCCTACCTGGTTAAATAAAGGTGAAATAAAATAAATAAAAAACATTTGTAAAGGTAGTAGTAACATTTATAGCAGTAGCAGTAGTAGCAGTAGTAACATTTGTAGCAGTAGTAGTAACATTTGTAGTAGTAGTAATAGTAACATTTGTAACAATAGTAGTAGTAACATTTGTAGCAGTAGTAGTAGTAACATTTGTAGTAACATTTGTAGCAGTAGTAGTAGTAGTAGTAGTAACATTTGTAGCAGCAGCAGTAGTAGTAGTATCATTTGTAGCAGTAGTAGTACTAGTAGTAACATTTGTTGCAGTAGTAACATTTGTAGTAGTAGTAGTAGTAGTAACATTTGTAGCAGTAGTAGTAGTAGTAGTAGTAGTAGTAACATTTGTAGCAGTAGTAACATTTGTAGCAGTAGTAGTAGTAGTAGTAGTAGTAACATTTGTAGCAGTAGTAGTAGTAGTAACATTTGTAGCAGTAGTAGTGGTAGTAGTAGTAGTAACAATTGTAGCAGTAGTAGTAGTAGCAGTAGTAGTAGTAACAATTGTAGCAGTAGTAGTAGTAGCAGTAGTAGTAGTAACAATTGTAGCAGTAGTAGTAGTAGCAGTAGTAGTAGTAACATTTGTAGCAGTAGTAGTAGTAGTAGTGACATTTATAGCAGTAGCTGTAGTGTGTATAGAGCCAGTAGATAGGGTAGGTACCTTTGAGGCAGACCCAGTAGCTCTTCCACTTCCTCCTGGTGGCTGACTCCACCTTCTTGCTTTTCTTGTGAACCAGGAAGTTCTTGACGGCCAGCCGGCCTGCCTTCCGCACGGTTCCCTGGACAACGCTGTGCAGGGGATTTGATTGGTAGGCTGAACTCATGGTGCTCTGCTCGTCACTCAGGGCTGACCCCGCCTCCTCCAGACTCTCTGTCTGACACGAGCTCATCTCCAACTCCTGATCATAACATTACATTCAAATCAATAAAGCTTTATTGTCCCCGAACTGCAATTTGTTTACAGCTTAAAATACATAGACAGACAAAGGACTGAAAACAGCAAACCCCCTTGCTTCTACATCTGCATTGCTTGCTGTTTGGGGTTTTAGACTGGGTTTGTGTATCACTTTGTGACATCTGCCGATGTAAAATGGGCTTTATAAATCAATTTGATTTGAAACACACATAGAGTGATGATGATTGTGATCATGGATGGATGGGTGTGTGTGTGTGTGTGTGTGAACCAGAACCCACCTGTCTGAAGTTCTCGTAGACCCCCTGGACCCCCTCACTGGGCGCTCCCCCGCTGCTGCTTCCGCTGTCACTGCCAGCGAACAAGCTCCGCCCCGCCGCCGAGCACACGGAGAAGGACATAGAAATGGTTTTATAGCGCCGGGACTGATGCTCCACCCCCGACGCCATCACCCCGTCGATGCCACTGTCCTCGTACTCACTGCCCTCTCCGGCAGTCACATTCTGGAAACACACAGGTAGAAGTGACACACACACACGACACAGGTAGAGGTGACACACACACACACGACACAGGTAGAAATGAGACACACACACATGTAACAGTGCAGGTTCCGTCCCTCTCTTCGCCCCAACCCGGGCTCGAACCAGGGACCCTTGCACACATCAACAACTGACACCCACCGAAGCATCGTTACCCATCGCGCCACAAGAGCCGCAGCCCTTGCAACGCAAGGGGAAACCCTACTTCAGGTCTCAGAGCGAGTGACGTCACCGATTGAAACACTATTAGCGCGAATCACCGCCAACTAACTAGCCATTTCACATCGGTTACACTCACCCCCCTTTTGACCTCCTCCTTTTCCGCAGCAACCAATGATCCGGGTCAACAGCATCAATGTAACAGTATAGGTTCCGTCCCTCTCTTCGCCCCAACCCGGGCTCGAACCAGGGACCCTTGCACACATCAACAACTGACACCCACCGAAGCATCGTTACCCATCGCGCCACAAGAGCCACGGCCCTTGCAACGCAAGGGGAAACCCTACTTCAGGTCTCAGAGCGAGTGACGTCACCGATTGAAACACTATTAGCGCGAATCACCGCTAACTAACTAGCCATTTCACATCGGTTACACACACACACACACGACACAGGTAGAGATGAGACACACACACACACACACACACACACACACACGACACAGGTAGAGGTGAGACACACACATACACGACACAGGTAGAGATGAGACACACACACGACACAGGTAGAAATGACACACACACACGACACAGGTAGAGGTGAGACACACACACACACGACACAGGTAGAGGTGAGACACACACACACACGGCACAGGTAGAGGTGAGACACACACACGACACAGGTAGAGATGAGACACACACACGACACAGGTAGAGGTGAGACAGACACACAAACACACAAACACACACGACACAGGTAGAGATGAGACACACACATACACGACACAGGTAGAGATGAGACAGACACACACACAGGTAGAGATGAGACACACACATACACGACACAGGTAGAGATGAGACAGACACACACAGTCTATGGACACTTGTTGCATTCTATTGGTCTCCAGGCATGTGGTCAGACTGACAGAGAACCAGGCTTCAGTCCTGTCACACCAGCAGCCCTTTACCTTGAGTAGAGTTCATACTGTCTCTGCAGATATAGAGGTGGCAACCCTGCCTTTAAAAATCCAACATGTTGAGGTCACTGATCCTACCCTGTCCTACCTTAGCCTAGTCTACAGACAGGTCTTTCTATAAGCTAGGGTACCAATGAGGATTTCCTACACTGGACAACTTGTTACAGCTGTTGATAAGGTCATTGACAATAATCAATAATTAAAAAAAAGGTCTAAGATCTAAGGGGGGGGATCAATAGTTTTATATATTCAATATAATTGATTTAAACTGTTGATTTAAACTGTTGATTTAAACTGTTTAACCCTTTATCATGCTTGGTGTCTTGACGGATTTGTCCAAAATCATGTGACATAAAACATGACTTTTCTGTCCTTGCATTTATGGCAGTGTATATTGTCGTTATAGCTTATATTAAGCATTAATGAGTTAAATTAGACATTGAACTTGAACCCTGGAAGTATCCTGAAATCTAGCTGTCAGACAGTTTTTTTTTTGTATAGAGTTCTCAGAAATACAGTGTAACTTTGTAACATTTAGTGTCTCTTTATGTTAAGAGGTGAAAACAGTTTTCGTGGGCTCACAAATCCCAAAATAATTAATGTGATTGACACTTAAAACCTAAAATCGATACTGTCATTTAACGTGGTTCTTCAATAATGATGCATAAATATTTGTTGGATGCGCATTTGGTGTCGAGCTGTCTAGTTGCACCGTGATATTTTCACACATCATCATCATCATCATCATCATCATTAGATCAAGTAAAGAATTTTTCCCGAATGACAGTCAAGTGACGAACAGCTGTTGTGATAACGAATGTTATGCTGGGAAAAAAACGGTGTTGATCATCTGTTGTTGTCTGCTTCATTTACAGCAGGATCTCCTTAGATTTAACAGAGAAAATTATCAATGCAATATTTTCCATATGTTTTTGTTTTCCTCGGATTGGACACGGAGACTTTTGCCCAACACTATTCCTATTAATTATTCTGGATATAATGCCAACAAATTACAGCCTAGTGGGCTACTCAATATGATCTGGTAATGAAATAACATGACAAATACATTTTGGTTTCCATGTTAAACAGTACAGTAAGGGGCTTGAAGTAGTCTACTTAGAATGTAACGGCTGTCGGATTGTAGAGAGGACCAAGGCACAGCGGGTTGCATGTTCATCATTATATTTAATAATAATTAGTGAACACAAAAAACACAAGAAAACAAAGCACGACAGACCGACAGTTTCACAGGCTAAATAAATAACAGCAGTGCGAAATACAACTACCCACAAATCCCCAGGTGAAAACAAGCATCTAATATATGACTCCCAATCAGGAACAACGATATATAGCTGTTCCTGATCGGGAGCCACACAAATCACACAGAAATAGACAGACTAGAAAACCATAGAAAACCAACACTAGAACAATTACTCAAACCCCAGACTACATAAACCAAACACCCCTTAAATAACACACACAACCCGAACCATATGAAACAAATACCCCTCTGCCACGTCCTGACCAAATATAATACAATTACTCCCTCTGCTGGTCAGGACGTGACATAGAACTTGACGTTAAAGCTCAGAAATTCAAGTACTGGAATAGGTTCTACCTTGAAAATCAGACATTTCCTCAATTTGGTGTTTGAAATGTCTTTGTAATTATTGTAGCCAATTTATAAGAAGTTCTCCTGCTCTTTTATAATTATCCTCAATTAACTTTTTTTTTTTTGTGAGAAATGTGGCCTCTTTTGTTTGTTTTCCCCGCTGCTTCAACTGGAGGGTGTTGCTCTAGTTAGTTGAGTTAGAACCACGTGTGGTTATTATGAGGACGAGAACATCTAATGTTGTCTTCAACTTGGATTTCCATACAAGTCCTTCCATTACTAAAGCAACCTGGTTTTTGGTCGCTTTCTCATTTTAAAAACAGCGACGGGAAGATTTAAATGGTGAGATGAATGCTACCTCTATTCTTGGCTTTATTATGTGTGCCTGGGTCGGCCACATAGATTACAGAAACATACCCACGAATGCATCCAATTATTATATATTTTTTTGTACTTTTCACCCCTTTTTCTCCACAATTTTGAGATATCGAATTGGTAGTTACAGTCTTGTCCCATCGATGCAACTCCCGTACGGACTCGGGAGAGGCGAAACTCTCCTCTCCAACTCTCTTCACCCCCAACTCTCCTCTCCAACTCTCCTCACCCCAACTCTCCAACTCTCTTCACCCCCAACTCTCCTCACCACCAACTCTCCAACTCTCCTATGCCTAAGGTTTTGCCCTCTCCTCTGACTGACATGGGAATCTAAGAATTGTCCAACCAAACTGTCTCCAGGCAGGTCACGATGCGCTCGGCGGCTACATTCACCCGCTGCCCGCACCCTGGCGATGTGGCCAACACACATGCAGGCACACACACACACACACACACACACACACGCACACACAAAACATACACATTTTACTGTCACACTGTTACCCAGACCCCCCACATTATCATAACAAAGGACCGAGTGTGTAAAGCAGTGATTTTACACAGACCCGTACGAGCAGTGCAGACCTGCTTTCTCTTTACGCTAAATCCATTTCGGACCTTGTTATCAACTCTAGGAACAGGACCGGCAGAGTAATATCTCTCAGACACAATGAGAATAAAAATAGGCAGGAGTCTTCAGAGACAGAGAGGGGTATATATAGTGTTAGTGAATAGGGAGCATTAGGTTTCAGAGCAGCTTTCTATAATAATATTCTGGGGCTGCTGCAGAGAGAGAGACAGACAGACAGACAGACAGACAGACAGACAGACAGACAGACAGACAGACAGACAGACAGACAGACAGACAGACAGACAGACAGACAGACAGACAGACAGACAAAAGGAGAAAGAGAAAAACAGAAGGAGAAAGAGAGACAGACAGAAGGAGAGTGCGAGCGAGATGGAGAGAGAAATAGAAAAAGAGAACGATATACATACATACACACACACAAACACCACTTACACACACACACACACGCACAAACAGACACAGGAACACACACACACAGACACACCACCTACAAACAAACACACACTGCTTTCAGACACAAACACATCATTGTGACGACCCTCCCACTCTGTCTGCTGTATTTTCTCTCTTTGCTCTTGTTCCTTATTAGGATGCCAGTGGGCGGAGTGGGAAGGGTCGTCAGCTAGATGGGAAACACCTGGGCTCGGGTGTGTCCCAGGATAAAGACACCTCTTCCACAGTCAAGCAGACACCTTGTTGATTTTGGTTGTGTAGTTTTGTGGCTTTTTGGTTATTTGCTTTGGCACCTTTCAACACCCTGCATTATTACATTCAGGTATGCAAAACACTCACTTACACTACTGATTACTGATTACACATGCCATTGTTAATTACTTAGTTACTTTATTTAATAAATATATATTTTTGTTACTCCTTGTCTCCACGTTGTCTCCCTTTTGTTGCGAACTCTGAGCCGGTTCATAACATCATATACATATTTATGAGCTCGAGAAATATTCTATATGTGTAGGGAAGTATTTAAACACTTGCTTAGGTCCAACCTCTGATCTTTCCAAGCATTTTTTATATGCTAAAACAGGATAAAAATTGTAAAAAAAATAAGAAAACATATCAAATCATACTACTGTATGTAAACGTTTCCCTCAAAACCTTCCCCTCAAGATATTTTGGAATGTTATGCTATGCTATGTAAACAAAAACACAAATCCTCCACTCTAATTTGTTTGTTTTCATGTGGAGTGGAATCGCATTCACATCGACTCCGGACCTGACTAAAATCAGTATCATATTAGTGTTATACCATGGCATTCTAGAATACTCATTTCTGATTGGCTTGAACGGCATTCTAGAGCCTGCATTATTTCCCTATAACGCACGGTACATCGGCACGGTACATCGGCACGGTACATCGGCACGGTACATCGGCACGGTACATCAGCACGGTAGAATTCAATGGCTACAGTTCATTTTTACATGTTTTATGTTTGAGCTGCTTTTGAAAAGCAAAAGTCGATTTGAAAACATTATTGGCATTGTTGAATTAGATTTTCATAATAGCAAGCTACAGGACTGTCTGTTTGTTTACCACAGCCACTACTGTAGCCATCTAGTTAACTTGCTAGCTCAATCAGTGGATGTTACACACATTCCTACCTGCATTATCGATCATAGTGTGTTGCTGGAAAAACATTTCTGTTCAAAATACCGTTCAAAAGTTTGGGGTAACTTAGAAATGTCCTTGTTTTTTGAAAGAAAAGCATTTTTTTGGGGGGTCCATTAAAATAACATCAAATTGATCAGAAATACAGTGTAGACATTGTTAATGTTGTAAATGAGTATTGTAGCTAGAAACGGCAGATTTTTTATGGAATATCTACAGAGGCGTACAGAGGCCCATTATCAGCAATCATCACTCCTGTGTTCCAATGGCACGTTATGTCAGCTAATCCAAGTTTATCATTTTAAAAGGCTAATTGATCATTAGAAAACCCTTTTGCAATTATGTTAGCACAGCTGAAAACTGTTGTGCTAATTAAAGAAGCAATAAAACTGGCCTTTTTAGACTAGTTGAGTATCTGGAGCATCAGCATTTGTGGGTTCGATTACAGGCTCAAAATGTCCAGAAACAAAGTACTTTCCTCTGAAACTCGTCAGTCTATTCTTGTTCTGAGAAATGAAGGCTATTCCATGCGAGAAATTGACAAGAAACTGAAGATCTCGTACAACGCTGTGTACAACTCCCTTCACAGAACAGCGCAAACTGTCTCTAACCAGAATAGAAAGAGGAGTGGGAGGCCCCGGTGCACAACTGAGCAAGAGGACAAGTACATTAGAGTGTCTAGTTTGAGAAACAGACACCTCACAAGTCCTCAACTGGCAGCTTCATTAAATAGTGAAGAGGCGACTCCGGGATGCTGGCCTTCTAGGCAGAGTTCCTCTGTCCAGTGTCTGTGTTCTTTTGCCCATCTTAATATTTTATTTTTATTGGCCAGTCTGAGATATGGCGTCTTCTTTGCAACTCTGCCTAGAAGGCCAGCATCCCGGAGTCGCCTCTTCACTGTTGACGTTGAACCTGGTGTTTTGCCGGTACTATTGACTTCATCACAACTTGTATTTATGAGAGGTATTGACATGTTGAATGCACCGAGCTGTCTGTCTAAACTACTGGCACACTGCTCGGACACCCATGCATACCCCCCAAGACATGCCACAAGAAGTCTCTTCACAGTCCAACTCCAGAACAGACTATGGGAGGCACACAGTACTACATAGAGCCATGACTACATGGAACTCTATTCCACAACAAGTAACTTATGCCAGCAGTAAAATTAGATTTTAAAAAACAGATAGAAATATACCTTATGGAACAGAGGGGACAGTGAAGCAACACTATACACATGGATTTTGGGGATCCATAATGGGGATCCATAATAAACCCCAGGAAGAGTAGCTGCTGCCTTGGCAGGAACTAATGAAATTCCATAACAAACCTCAGGAAGAGTAGCTGTTGCCTTGGCAGGAACTAATGGGGATCCATAATAAACCCCAGGAAGAGTAGCTGCTCTCTTGGCAGGAACTAATGGGGATCCATAATAAACCCCAGGAAGAGTAGTTGCTGCCTTGGCAGGAACTAATGGGGATCCATAATAAACCCCAGGAAGAGTAGCTGCTGCCTTGACAGGAACTAATGGGGATCCATAATAAACCCCAGGAAGAGTAGCTGCTGCCTTGGCAGGAACTAATGGGGATCCATAATAAACCCCAGGAAGAGTAGCTGCTGCCTTGGCAGGAACTAATGGGGATCCATAATAAACCCCAGGAAGAGTAGCTGCTGCCATGGCAGGAACTAATGAAATTCCATAACAAACCTCAGGAAGAGTAGTTGTTGCCTTGGCAGGAAGTAATGGGGATCCATAATAAACCCCAGGAAGAGTAGCTGCTGTCTTGGCAGGAACTAATGGGGATCCATAATAAACCCCAGGAAGAGTAGCTGCTCTCTTGGCAGGAACTAATGGGGATCCATAATAAACCCCAGGAAGAGTAGCTGCTCTCTTGGCAGGAACTAATGGGGATCCATAATAAACCTCAGGAAGAGTAGCTGCTGCCTTGACAGGAACTAATGGGGATCCATAATAAACCCCAGGAAGAGTAGCTGCTGCCTTGGCAGGAACTAATGGGGATCCATAATAAACCCCAGGAAGAGTAGCTGCTGCCTTGACACAAACTAATGGGGATCCATAATAAACCCCAGGAAGAGTAGCTGCTGCCTTGGCAGGAACTAATGGGGATCCATAATAAACCCCAGGAAGAGTAGCTGCTGCCATGGCAGGAACTAATGGGGATCCATAATAAACCCCAGGAAGAGTAGCTTCTGCCTTAGCAGGAAGTAATGGATATCCATAATAAATACAAATGAACACATTTCTAGCGGCAAAATGTGTTAAATTATAGCCGTGGTATAAAAAGGGAGAATCGACCAGGGGCTCTATGGGTTCTCTGGAACATAATGCGACTCCGTGGAAGGTCAGTTCCTCTTCTGTAGCGTGTCGTGGAACACACCTTCCACCTCGTTCATTAGTTTCCATAGAACGCATCGCCCCTCGTTAACGATCCCTTAACGTATACTACCGGTGTGGTCTGTTAATTACATTGTTTCTTATTCAGGAGTGGCGTTTAAAAAAAAGTGGAAAACCCCTAAATTATCACATGATGAAAATCATGAAATCACAACCAATTCAGTTTCAGTTCATTGTTACATTCCCTCTTAGAATCAGTGAAAAAAATAAAAAATCTGAGGCCCGGTCCAGAAACAACCTCTTGACTAAAAACAAACATGGAATCAGTGTAACAACATTGTGACATCCTACCTGTATGGTCTGTGCCCTGCGTCCCTGCATGGTGGAGCAGGTGGCAGCCCGGTGATTGGTTAGCCCCTCAGACAGGCAGTGTGAGCGTCGGCAGGGCAGAGTATAAGCTCCGTACGAGTTCCCATCATCCTCCTCTTCCTCCTCCGGAGACACCATCTTATCACCCTCCCGGGCGGAGCGGTTAGCGTCATGGTGCCACTTAGCGTAGCGTCCAGCGGCCCGGCGGGTCGGTGTCTTCTGACCCCAGTAGAGCTGGTCAAGGGAGTTGGCCCGGCCTACTGCGTCCAGACCCTCCAGACCCTCAGGGGACACAAGCCCCAGCAGGCCGTCACAATCAGGGAAGTCCTCTGCCTCCTCCGTGTCGATGATCTCCTCTGTGCTAAAAAATAAATACAATTTAAAAAAGAGAGAGTGACGGAATTTGAATGGATTTGAACTGACAACTCTCCGGTTGGCCGCTTCTCTACATTTACATGTTAGTCATTTAGCATATCCAGAGTCATCCAGAGTGACTTACAGTTAGTGCATTCATCTTCAGGTAACTAAGTAAGACAACCTCATATCACAGTCATAGTATATCACAGTCATTCTCTAACCTGGTGAGGTGTTCCCTGGCTGAGGTCTGACTTCTCTAACCTGGTGAGGTGTTGTTCCCTGGCTAAGGTCTGACTTCTCTAACCTGGTGAGGTGTTCCCTGGCTGAGGTCTGACTTCTCTAACCTGGTGAGGTGTTCCCTGACTGAGGTTTGACTTCTCTAACCTGGTGAGGTGTTCCCTGACTAAGGTCTGACTTCTCTAACCTGGTGAGGTGTTCCCTGACTGAGGTTTGACTTCTCTAACCTGGTGAGGTGTTCCCTGGCTGAGGTCTGACTTCTCTAACCTGGTGAGGTGTTCCCTGGCTAAGGTCTGACTTCTCTAACCTGGTGAGGTGTTCCCTGACTGAGGTTTGACTTCTCTAACCTGGGTAGGTGTTCCCTGGCTGAGGTTTGACTTCTCTAACCTGGTGAGGTGTTCCCTGACTGAGGTTTGACTTCTCTAACCTGGTGAGGTGTTCCCTGGCTAAGGTCTGACTTCTCTAACCTGGTGAGGTTGTTCCCTGGCTGAGGTCTGACTTCTCTAACCTGGTGAGGTGTTCCCTGGCTGAGGTCTGACTTCTCTAACCTGGTGAGGTGTTCCCTGACTGAGGTTTGACTTCTCTAACCTGGTGAGGTGTTCCCTGGCTAAGGTCTGACTTCTCTAACCTGGTGAGGTGTTCCCTGACTGAGGTTTGACTTCTCTAACCTGGTGAGGTGTTCCCTGGCTGAGGTCTGACTTCTCTAACCTGGTGAGGTGTTCCCTGGCTAAGGTCTGACTTCTCTAACCTGGTGAGGTGTTCCCTGACTGAGGTTTGACTTCTCTAACCTGGGTAGGTGTTCCCTGGCTGAGGTCTGACTTCTCTAACCTGGTGAGGTGTTCCCTGACTGAGGTTTGACTTCTCTAACCTGGTGAGGTGTTCCCTGGCTGAGGTCTGACTTCTCTAACCTGGTGAGGTGTTGTTCCCTGGCTAAGGTCTGACTTCTCTAACCTGGTGAGGTGTTCCCTGGCTGAGGTCTGACTTCTCTAACCTGGTGAGGTGTTCCCTGACTGAGGTTTGACTTCTCTAACCTGGTGAGGTGTTCCCTGGCTGAGGTTTGACTTCTCTAACCTGGTGAGGTGTTCCCTGGCTGAGGTCTGACTTCTCTAACCTGGTGAGGTGTTCCCTGGCTAAGGTCTGACTTCTCTAACCTGGTGAGGTGTTATTCCCTGACTGAGGTCTGACTTCTCTAACCTGGTGAGGTGTTCCCTGGCTGAGGTCTGACTTCTCTAACCTGGTGAGGTGTTCCCTGGCTGAGGTCTGACTTCTCTAACCTGATGAGGTGTTGTTCCCTGGCTGAGGTCTGACTTCTCTAACCTGGTGAGGTGTTCCCTGGCTGAGGTCTGACTTCTCTAACCTGATGAGGTGTTGTTCCCTGGCTGAGGTCTGACTTCTCTAACCTGGTGAGGTGTTATTCCCTGACTGAGGTCTGACTTCTCTAACCTGGTGAGGTGTTCCCTGGCTGAGGTCTGACTTCTCTAACCTGATGAGGTGTTGTTCCCTGGCTGAGGTCTGACTTCTCTAACCTGGTGAGGTGTTCCCTGGCTGAGGTCTGACTTCTCTAACCTGGTGAGGTGTTCCTGGCTGAGGTCTGACAGACTGAACTCCAGACTGTCTTCTCTCCACATGTCGGCTGATTTGGATCTCTTCTTCTTGAAGCTGACCACCTCTCGGGGTTCCCTGGGTCCGTCTCTGGTCTTCTGAAGGTAGGTCATCTCCCCCGTGTTACTGTATAGGCCTAGTCCTCTGTCCTGTAGACCCTGGGGTTCATGGGGGCCAGCCCCAGGTGACGCTGCGTCTAGACGGAGCCCTACAGACGGGTTGTCTAGGCGGGTATGGAAGGAGACGGGCCGGAGATTCATGGCCATGCGGTCCACCCAGATAGGAGAGGAGAAGTCTGACAGGACATTGGTCTGGTTGAAGGGCTCCAGGGAGTGATCCGCTAAGGACTGTGGGATACTAGGGGTGCTGCTGGAACGCGTGGAGGTCTCAGAGTTACAGTGATCTACTTTGCCTCGCGAGGCGTGACAGTCACGGGAACGGCAGGTGGAACCAGAGCTGGACTGGGACTGATGGTGCTTGTTGGAGATGCGGAGAGATCGAGACATGTGTTTACGGGACAGGTGGCCATGTTGGGTGCCGTAGAAGGCACGGTCGCCGTTCTGGCTCTCCACGTTGCCCATGGTTACAGTCTACAACAGAAAAGACAGGTAACCACACAGATAAACAACTCGTGATGTTACAGAGATATGTGTCAAAACCCCAACATTTTAATTATAGAGAATTCACTAAGTAAACACACTATGCCCTGCACACAATAACATAACCGACATCCGTATCAAAAATGTCATCTCGCTAAGAACTTAGATCATGTATTAGTTAGCCAACCTGCAGTCTGGCGTTGACGCCATTGGCATGTTGAGTTTCAGCTGTCAGGCTGTCTATCCAATCACAAAGAGAGAATAGTCCTGATGCCGTTGGTATGTATTCAAAAGATCTGGAGGAGAGAGAAAACAGAAACCCTGGTTAGTCATCGCAGTAAAAAAAGAACAAAACTTACAATAGTCTTTCTGGAGGAACATGAACTTCACAAGAGGAGGGACTCTGCCTGCTGGGAATCAATTGCAGACATTTTGTGTTTAAAGTTGAACATATTTTAATTACCCAATCAGTGACTGGGACCACACAGAAATGGGGTAGTGAGAATAATGATCAGCTCACAGTATTACTACGACCTGAGAGAGTCACAGCTTTACTACAACCATACGCCTGTACTAAGCTAGCAGGCTGGTTTTACTGGGCTATGAAATATGTTCAAGTGTGGTTGCCACTAGTTACAACAATACCTAATAAACTGTAGGAAAAGTCACATAAGCACTTCTGATTGTACCACACACACACACACTCACCCACCCACAAATCCCACAGCAAAGACAAATAAATACCACAGCCTCTACAACATTAGTTCTTTACACAGGGATGCTCTGTGGATGAGTGTCCAGATGTCCCTTTTTGACTAGAATCTGATTAAAGTTGTATCAATCTGTACTCTATCAGAGCAGGTTTTAATAGTTTAATGTCGGGCTCCCGAGTGGCACAGCGGTCTAAGGTACCGCATCTCAGTGCTAGAGGCGTCACTACAGACCCTGGTTCGATTCCAGGCTGTATCACAACCGGTCGAGATTGGGAGTCCCATAAGGCGGCGAACAATTTGCCCAGCGTCGTCCGGGATAGGGTTTGGTCAGTGTTGGCCGTCATTGTAAATAAGAATTTGTTCTTAAAACCTCTCTGGGCTAGGTGGGATGTGACCGTCCCACACTATTCAACAGCCAGTGATATAGCATGGCGCAAAATACAAAACAGCAAAAATATCATAATTTCAATTTCTCAAACATACGACTATTTTACACCATTTTAAAGATAAACTACTCGTTAATCCAACCACATTGTCCGATTTCAAAAAGGCTTTACAGCGAAAGCAAAACATTAGATTATGTTAGGAGAGTACATAGACAAAAATAACCGCACAGCCATTTTCCATGCAAGGACATGTGTCACAAAACCCCAAAACCACAGCTAAATGAAGCACTAACCTTTGACGATCTTCATCAGATGACACTCCTAGGACATCATGTTACACAATACATGTATGTTTTGTTCGATAAAGTTCATATTTATATCCAAAAACAGCATTTTACATTGGCGCGTGATGTTCAGAAAATGTATTCCCACCAAAACTTGCTCACTGCAGGTTCCTACTCTACTCTCTGTGACTACATCAGAGAGAACAAGAGAGAGAACAAGAGAGCGAGATCGTCAGATCAGGTAATGTTTCTCCACTCCTCAACTGTCCAGTGTTGGTGATGGCCTGGCCACTGGAGCCTCTTCTTCTTGTTTTTTATCTGGTAGGAACCCAGTGTTGGTGATGTCCTGGCCACTGGAGCTTCTTCTTCTTGTTTTTATCTGGTAGGAACCCAGTGTTGGTGATGGCCTGGCCACTGGAGCTTCTTCTTCTTGTTTTTACCTGGTAGGAACCCAGTGTTGGTGATGTCCTGGCCACTGGAGCCTCTTCTTCTTGTTTTTTATCTGGTAGGAACCCAGTGTTGGTGATGTCCTGGCCACTGGAGCTTCTTCTTCTTGTTTTTATCTGGTAGGAACCCAGTGTTGGTGATGGCCTGGCCACTGGAGCTTCTTCTTCTTGTTTTTATCTGGTAGGAACCCAGTGTTGGTGATGGCCACTGGAGCTTCTTCTTCTTGTTTTTATCTGGTAGGAACCCAGTGTTGGTGATGGCCACTGGAGCTTCTTCTTCTTGTTTTTATCTGGTAGGAACCCAGTGTTGGTGATGGCCACTGGAGCTTCTTCTTCTTGTTTTTATCTGGTAGGAACCCAGTGTTGGTGATGGCCACTGGAGCTTCTTCTTCTTGTTTCTATCTGGTAGGAACCCAGTGTTGGTGATGGCCACTGGAGCTTCTTCTTCTTGTTTCTATCTGGTAGGAACCCAGTGTTGGTGATGGCCTGGCCACTGGAGCCTCTTCTTCTTGTTTTTTATCTGGTAGGAACCCAGTGATGGTGATGGCCTGGCCACTGGAGCTTCTTCTTCTTGTTTTTATCTGGTAGGAACCCAGTGTTGGTGATGGCCTGGCCACTGGAGCCTCTTCTTCTTGTTTTTATCTGGTAGGAACCCAGTGTTGGTGATGGCCTGGCCACTGGAGCTTCTTCTTCTTGTTTTTATCTGGTAGGAACCCAGTGTTGGTGATGGCCACTGGAGCTTCTTCTTCTTGTTTTTATCTGGTAGGAACCCAGTGATGGTGATGGCCTGGCCACTGGAGCTTCTTCTTCTTGTTTTTATCTGGTAGGAACCCAGTGTTGGTGATGGCCACTGGAGCTTCTTCTTCTTGTTTTTATCTGGTAGGAACCCGGTGTGGTCGTCTGTAACAATAGCCCATCCGTGACCAGGATCAATGCTGTTCTGCTCCGTTATATGTCTGTTTGGGTTAGCCTAAATTGCCTGTTAGCTTGCACGATCCTTGCCATTCTCCTTCGAGGAGATACGTATATCCTACCAACGGGACATTAAAAACTGTACTATCTTATGTTTCACCGAGTCGTGGCTGAACGGCGGGATTTAAGCTTTTTCGGCTGGAGAGATGCGCTGACCAACTGGCAAGTGTCTAAACTGACATTTTCAACCTGTCCCTGACTGAGTCTGTAATACCAACATGTTTCAAGCAGACCACCATAGTCTCTGTGCCTTAAGAACACCAAGGTAACCTGCCTAAATGACTACAGACCCGTAGCACTTACATCTGTAGCCATGAAATGCTTTGAAAGGCTGGTCATGGCTCACATCAACACCATTATCCCAGAAGCCCTAGACCCACTCCAATTTGCATACCGCTCCAACAGATCCACAGATGATGCAATCTCTATTGCACTCAAAACTGCCCTTTCTCACCTGGACAAAAGGAACACCTATGTGAGAATGCTGTTCATTGACTACAGCTCAGCACCATAGTGCCCTCAAAGCTCATCACTAAGCTAAGGACCCTGGGACTAAACACCTCCCTCTGCAACTGGATCCTGGACTTACTGACAGGCCAACTCCAGGTGGTAAGGGTAAGCAACAACACACCCGCCACGCTGATCCTCAACACGGGGCCCCTCAGGGGTGCGTGCTCAGTCCCCTCCTGTACTCCCTGTTCACTCATGACTGCATGGCCAGGTACGACTCCAAGTTTGCCGATGACACTACAGTGGTAGGCCTGATCACTGACAACGATGACACAGCCTACAGGGAGGAGGTCAGAGACCTGGCCGTGTGGTGCCAGGATAACAACCTCTCCCTCAACGTGATCAAGACAAAGGAGATGATTGTGGACTACAGGAAAAGGAGGACCGAGCACGCCCCCATTCTCATCGACTGGGCTGTAATGGAGCAGGTTGAGAGCATCAAGTTCCTTGGTGTCCACATCACCAACAAACTATCATGGTCCAAACACACCAAGACAGTCGTGAAGAGGGCACGACAATGCCTATTCCTGAGGAGACTGAAAAGATTTGGCATGGGTCCTCAGATCCTCAAAAGGTTCTACAGCTGCACAATCGAGAGCATCTTGACTGGTTGCATCACTGTCTGGTACGGCAACTTCTCAGCCTCCGACCGCAGGGCACTACAGAGGGTAGTGTGTACGGTTCAGTACATCACTGGGGCCTAGCTTCCTGCCATCCAGGATGAGGAGAGGAAGGGAGGGGGGTGGGGGGGTGGGGAGACTGATTGGCCATGACAGAGTACATAAAGCCTGAACATGCCTGGGTTAGTTAGAGTAAGCTGAGCAGCACCAGTTCCTCTGTGTTGGTTGTATGTCTAGTTAGAGTAGGAGGTGGTGGGAGGAGTGAGGAAGGGGAGGAGAAAGAGGGGGAGGAGGAGTGAGGAAGGGGAGGAAGGGGAGGAGAAAGAGGATGGGGGCTACAAGTGGGCTCACACCTTCTCGCCACGTTGCACATTTGGGATACAGTGGTCTATCTCTACAGTAGTATCTCCTGAAGGTACTAGCCCATTAGCCAGACTATTCCGATGGAACGAAGGAGAAAACTAAGATAATGCCTTTTCCTTTTCCTCCTGACGTTCTCGCTTTCATTCACGTCTTTTTAGGACACACCCTTTGGGAAGGAATTGTCTTTGAGTGTAGCCAGGACAGAGGAGAGGAGAGTTACATGATGATTGACTGTGAAAAGGGATGGTTACATAATGGTTGGAGCTGACCCTGTTTTTTTTGGGGGGGGTTTCTCTACCCCTCTCTCCATCCCCCTACCTCGCCACCCACCCCTCCCAGGAAATGCTGCACTGAAGAAACCTTTGATAAGGACTCACGTTAGTTTCACTTCAGTAACACTAGAGACTTTAGTGCACTGTGTCATGTTACTCACTCAGAGGACAGACAGAGAGAGAAAGGAGGGGGAGCGAGAGAGGGGAAAGAGAGAGCGAGAGGGGGGGGGGGAGAGAGAGGGGGGCCGAGAAAGGGGGGGGGAGAGAGCGAGCAAGGGGGAGCAATAGAGAGAGAGCGAGAGAGGGCGGAGAGAGAGCGAGAGAGGGGGGAGAGAGCGAGAGAGAGAGCGAGGGGGGGGGGGAGAGAGAGCGAGAGAGGGAGGGGGGGAAAGAGCGAGAGAGGGGGGAGAAAAAGCGAGAGACAGAGAGGGGGAGAAAGAGCGAGAGCGAGAGAAAAAGCTTCCGAATGACTGCTTGATGAGATGAGAGCCTCAAGGCAACCCACTGTGCTGCAGCTGGGTTCTTTTTTAAAAGCTGCAGTGTTGAGGGTGGCAGGGTGCGTTAGCTGCGGTGTTGAGGGTGGCAGGGTGCGTTAGCTGCAGTGTTGAGGGTGGCAGGGTGCGTTAGCTGCAGTGTTGAGGGTGGCAGGGTGCGTTAGCTGCGGTGTTGAGGGTGGCAGGGTGCGTTAGCTGCGGTGTTGAGGGTGGCAGGGTGCGTTAGCTGCAGTGTTGAGGGTGGCAGGGTGCGTTAGCTGCAGTGTTGAGGGTGGCAGGGTGCGTTAGCTGCAGTTGTTGAGGGTGGCAGGGTGCGTTAGCTGCGGTGTTGAGGGTGGCAGGGTGCGTTAGCTGCGGTGTTGAGGGTGGCAGGGTGCGTTAGCTGCGGTGTTTGAGGGTGGCAGGGTGCGTTAGCTGCGGTGTTGAGGGTGGCAGGGTGCGGTTAGCTGCGGTGTTGAGGGTGGCAGGGTGCGGTTAGCTGCTCGGTGTTGAGGGTGGCAGGGTGCGTTACTGCGGTGTTGAGGGTGGCATGGTGCGTTAGCCTGCGGTGTTGAGGGTGGCAGGGTGCGTAGCTGCGGTGTTGAGGGGTGGCAGGGTGCGTTAGCCTGCGGTGTTGAAGGGTGGGCAGGGTGCGTTAGCTGGCGGTGTTGAGGGTGGCAGGGTGCACGTTAGCCTGCGGTGTTGAGGGTGGCCAGTGATGCGTTAGCTGCGGTGGGCTGAAGGGGTGGCAGGGTGCGTTAGCTGCGGTGCTTGAGGGTGGCAGGGTGCGTTAGCTGCGGTGTGTAGGGTTCATGGTGCGTTAGCTGCGGTGTTGAGGGTGGCAGAGGGTGCGTAGCTTGCGGTGTTGAGGGTGGCAGGGTGCGTTAGCGCTGCGGTGTTGAGGGTGGCAGGTGGCGTTAGCTGCGGTGTTGAGGGGGCAGGGTGCGTTAGCTGCGGTGTTGAGGGTGGCAGGGTGCGTTAGCTGCGGTTGAGGGTGGCAGGGGTGCGTTAGCTGCGGTGTTGAGGGTGCAGGGGTGCGTTAGCTGCGGTGTTGAGGGTGGCAGGGTGCGTTAGCTGCGGTGTTGAGGGTGGCAGGGGTGCGTTAGCTGCGGTGTTGAGGGTGGCAGGGTGCGTTACTGCGGTGTTGAGGGTGGCAGGGTGCGTTAGCTGCGGTGTTGAGGGTGGCAGGGTGCGTTAGCTGCGGTGTTGAGGGTGGCAGGGTGCGTTAGCTGCGGTGTTGAGGGTGGCAGGGTGCGTTAGCTGCGGGGTTGAGGGTGGCAGGGTGCGTTAGCTGCGGTGTTGAGGGTGGCAGGGTGCGTTAGCTGCGGTGTTGAGGGTGGCAGGGTGCGTTAGCTGCGGTGTTGAGGGTGGCAGGGTGCGTTAGCTGCGGTGTTGAGGGTGGCAGGGGTGCGTTAGCTGCGGGTGTTGAGGGTGGCAGGGTGCGTTAGCTGCGGTGTTGAGGTGGCAGGGTGCGTTAGCTGCGGTGTGAGGGTGGCAGGGTGCGTTAGCTGCGGTGTTGAGGGTGGCAGGGTGCGTTAGCTGCGGTGTTGAGGGTGGCAGGGGTGCGTTAGCTGCGGTGTTGAGGGTGGCAGGGTGCGTTAGCTGCGGTGTTGAGGGTGGCAGGGTGCGTTAGCTGCGGTGTTGAGGGTGGCAGGGTGCGTTAGCTGCGGTGTTGAGGGTGGCAGGGTGCGTTAGCTGCGGTGTTGAGGGTGGCAGGGGTGCGTTAGCTGCGGTGTTGAGGGTGGCAGGGTGCGTTAGCTGCGGTGTGAGGTGGCAGGGTGCGTTAGCTGCGGTGTTGAGGGTGGCAGGGTGCGTTAGCTGCGGTGTTGAGGGTGGCAGGGTGCGTTAGCTGCGGTGTTGAGGGTGGCAGGGTGCGTTAGCTGCGGTGTTGAGGGTGGCAGGGTGCGTTAGCTGCAGTGTTGAGGGTGGCAGGGTGCGTTAGCTGCGGTGTTGAGGGTGGCAGGGTGCGTTAGCTGCGGTGTTGAGGTTGGCAGGGTGCGTTAGCTGCGGTGTTGAGGGTGGCAGGGTGCGTTAGCTGCGGTGTTGAGGGTGGCAGGGTGCGTTAGCTGCGGTGTTGAGGGTGGCAGGGTGCGTTAGCTGCGGTGTTGAGGGTGGCAGGGTGCGTTAGCTGCGGTGTTGAGGGTGGCAGGTTGCGTTAGCTGCATATTCCCTCTATTAATAAATGAAGAAGAAACGTCAGAGTAGAGAACCATGTTCCCTCGGACGACA
>NC_042969.1:86799479-86839479 GCF_901001165.1 Salmo trutta | reverse complement strand
TGCCGGAGAGAGGAGCTAGGAGAGTATAGTACCAATATCGTCTGTCTGTCTCTCACCTGCCACGTCAACCCATGGTGTGTCATTGGTGGCACAAAAAAAAAAGGTTTGGACACGCCTACTCATTCAAGGGTTTTTCTTTATTTTCACCATTTTCTACATTGTAGAATAATAGTGAAGACATCAAAACTATGAAATAACACATATGGAATCATTTAGTAAGCAAAAAAAAACTGTTAAACAAATCAATTTATATTTTAGATTCTTCAAAGTAGCCACCCTTTGCCTTGATGACAGCTTCGCACCCTCTTCATCTAGCCTACATTATATATCTAACTAGCTGATTCATCTAGTCTACATTAGAGATCTAACTATCTGATTCATCTAGTCTACATTAGAGATCTAACTAGCTGATTAATCTAGTCTACATTAGAGATCTAACTAGCTGATTAATGTAGTCTACATTATATATCTAACTATCTGATTCATCTAGTCTACATTAGAGATCTAACTAGCTGATTAATGTAGTCTACATTATATATCTAACTATCTGATTCATCTAGTCTACATTAGAGATCTAACTAGCTGATTCATCTAGTCTACATTAGAGATCTAACTATCTGATTCATCTAGTCTACATTAGAGATCTAACTAGCTGATTCATCTAGTCTACATGATATATCTAACTATCTGATTCATCTAGTCTACATTAGAGATCTAACTATCTGATTCATCTAGTCTACATTAGAGATCTAACTAGCTGATTAATCTAGTCTACATTAGAGATCTAACTAGCTGATTAATGTAGTCTACATTATATATCTAACTATCTGATTCATCTAGTCTACATTAGAGATCTAACTAGCTGATTAATGTAGTCTACATTATATATCTAACTATCTGATTCATCTAGTCTACATTAGAGATCTAACTAGCTGATTCATCTAGTCTACATTAGAGATCTAACTATCTGATTCATCTAGTCTACATGATATATCTAACTAGCTGATTCATCTAGCCCACTCCCTTTCATCTTTCTATCAAAGATACTTAACTCCCCTTCATCTATGGTTTTCGCTTGCTTCGCCAACAATGTGTGATGACTGTGTTTTTGCAGAAGATTAAGGTCTACAGTGCCTTCGGAAAGTATTCAGACCCCTTGACTTTTTCCACATTTTGTTACATTACAGCCTTATTCTAAAATGGATTAAATAAAGAAAAATCCTCAGCAATCTACACACAATACCCCATAATGGCATATTTTGAAAATGTGTAAAAAACATATTTTCACGTATTTACATAAGTATTCAGACCCTTTGATATGACACTCCAAATTGAGCTCAGGTGCATCCTGTTTCCATTGATCATCTTTGAGATGTTTCTACAACTTGACTGGAGTCCACAGGTGGTAAATTCAATTGATTGGACATGATTTGGAAAGGCACACACTTGTCTATATAAGGTCCCACAGTTGACAGTACATGTCAGAGCAAAAACCAAGCCATGAGGTCAAAGGAATTTTCCAGATACCTCAGGGACAGGATTGTGTCGAGACACAGATCTGGGGAAGGGTACCAAAAAATGTCTGCCACATTGAAGGACCCCAAGAACACAGTGGCCATCATTCTTAAATGGAAGAAGTTTGGAACCACCAAGACTCTTCCTAGAGCTGGCCGCCCGGCCAAACTGAGAAATCAGGGGAGAAGGTCCTTGGTCAGGGAGGTGACCAAGAACCCAATGGTCACTCTGACAGAGCTCCTCTGTGGAGATGGGAGAACCTTCCAGGAGGACAACCATCTCTGCAACACTCCACCAAATCAGGCTTTTATGGTAGAGTGGCCAGACGGAAGCCACTCCTCAGTAAAAGGCACATGACAGCCCACTTGGAGTTTGCCAAAAGGCACCTAAAGAGTCTCAGAAGATGAGAAACAATATTCTCTGGTCTGATGAAACCAAGCTTTAACTCTTTGGCCCCAATGCCAAGCATCACATCTGGAGGAAACCAGGCACCATCCCTACGGTGAAGCATGGTGATGGCAGCACTGTGCTGTGAGGATGTTTTTCAGCAGCAGGGACTGGGAGACTAGTCAGGATCGAGGGAAAGATGAACGGAGCAAAGTACAGAGAGATCCTTGATGAGAACCTGCTTCAGAGCGCTCAGGACCTCAGACTGGGGCGACGGTTTACCTTCCAACAGGACAATGACCCTAAACACACAGCCAGGACAATGCAGGAGTGGCTTCGGGACAAGTCTCTGAATGTCCTTGAGTGGCCCGGACTTGAACCCGATCGATCATCTCTGGAGAGACCTGAAAATAGCTGTGCAGCGACGCTCCCCATCCAACCAGACAGAGCACTGTATAGGGAATAGGGTGCCATTTGGGCCTCTCACCATGCAACGTGAATGACGGTCATCAACAGCCTGTTGGGCCAGAGGGGGAGTGTGTGACAACAGGGAGAGATATCATACAGCTCTCTTTTGTCCCATCCTATTTCACATGGATTCTGTATTTATTATAGGCTATTCCGAGAGAGGTTGGTGCTCTTTCTAGTGACCTCCATTACTCAATTTTTGGCATGACAATAAGTGACAAGGACTAGGCATGACAATGGAGTGACAAGGACTTGGCATGACAATGGAGTGACAAGGACTAGGCATGACAATGGAGTGACAAGGACTTGGCATGACAACACAAACAGACTGAGACTACATGTACTCCAGGATGTTTCTTCTCTCTTACTGTAGGAATAAAATCAGGATTTTTTTCCCCCCTATTTAAAAGTAGTGCACTATATAGGGAATAAGGAGCCCTTTTGGGCACTATCCTAGCTGAACGTAGCGAGGACCATTGGAACAGCCTGCCTGATGGAAACCAATTTGGTTTCATTCATAATTCATATCAGGATTGGTAGTATGCTAAGCTGCTGCATACTGACTCACTAACTGAACACGGCTGGGCTGGGCGTTTTTGATTTGATTGTGGAAATGTTTTAAATTACATGCTGTCATATAAATTTATGAGGATAGATTTCTTCATGGACAATATGTCACAATACTGCCAACATCATGTCACCTCCTTGTGATGGAGACCTTTAACGCAGGCCAGGAAGAGCAAAGATTGACGAGTGTTCAAATTAAATCCAATGTAAAGCATATGGCCATAGTCAACTGAGATGCAGGCAGTGTGCATCGTTTTGGGATCAAATATATTGGAAAATCGCCAACCATGGGTGTAATAGTAAGGAAATACTGTAGCTAGAACCATGTACAGAAACCAGCCACATTAAAATGATCATTCTAACAAAAACGTCACAAAATGCCCCAACACTACCCACTCCCAGTCCTGTCAAGAGACAAGCCAAGCCCCAGCACCACCCAATCCCAATCCCGTCAAGCCAAGCCCCAGCACCACCCAATCCCAATCCCGTCAAGCCAAGCCCCAGCACCATCCAATCCCAATCCCGTCAAGCCAAGCCCCAGCACCACCCAATCCCAATCTCGTCAAGCCAAGCCCCAGCCCCAGCACCATCCAATCCCAATCCCGTCAAGCCAAGCTAAACCCCAGCACCACCCAATCTCAATCCCGTCAAGCCAAGCCCCAGCACCACCCAATCCCAATCCCGTCAAGCCAAGCCCCAGCACCACCCTATCCCAATCCCGTCAAACCAAGCCCCAGCACCAACCAATCCCTTCAAGCCAAGCCCCAGCACCACCCAATCCCAATCCCGTCAAGCCAAGCCCCAGCACCATCCAATCCCAATCCCGCCAAGCCAAGCCCCAGCACCACCCAATCCCGTCAAGCCAAGCCCCAGCACCACCCAATCCCAATCCTGTCAAGTCAAGCCCCAGCACCATCCAATCCCAATCCCGTCAAGCCAAGCCCCAGCACCACCCAATCCCAATCCCGTCAAGCCAAGCCCCAGCACCATCCAATCCCAATCCCGTCAAGCCAAGCCCCAGCACCATCCAATCCCAATCCCGTCAAGCCAAGCTAAACCCCAGCACCACCCAATCCCAATCCCGTCAAGCCAAGCCCCAGCACCATCCAATCCCAATCCCGTCAAGCCAAGCCCCAGCATCACCCAATCCCAATCCCGTCAAGCCAAGCCCCAGCACCACCCTATCCCAATCCCGTCAAACCAAGCCCCAGCACCAGCCAATCCCAATCCCGTCAAGCCAAGCTCCAGCATCACCCAATCCCAATCCCGTCAAGCCAAGCCCCAGCACCATCCAATCCCAATCCCGCCAAGCCCCAGCACCATCCAATCCCGTCAAGCCAAGTCCCAGCACCACCCAATCCCAATCCCGTCAAGCTAAACCCCAGCACCACCCAATCCCAATCCCGTCAAGCCAAGCCCCAGCACCACCCAATCCCAATGCCGTCAAGCCAAGTCCCAGCACCACCCAATCCCAATCCCGTCAAGCCAAGCCCCAGCACCACCCAATCCCAATCCCGTCAAGCCAAGCCCCAGCACCATCCAATCCCAATCCCGTCAAGCCAAGCCCCAGCACCACCCAATCCCAATCCCGTCAAGCCAAACTAAAACCCAGCACCATCCAATCCCAATCCCGTCAAGAGACAACCCAAGCCCCAGCACCTCCCCAGCACTACCCAATCCTGTCAAGAGACAACCCAAGCCCCAGCACCTCTCCAGAAACTGTAGGGGAATGGAGAGAGACACTGGTGGCCCAAAGGAGCTGTATGAGACTCTGGATGGAGCTGTAGCTTGGGGGGGGGGGTGAGTGAGTTGTAGGTGGGGATGGGAGGGGGAAGGGAGTGAGTTGTAGGTGGTCTGGGAAAAGGGAGCGAGGACTAGGTGGGGGAATTGTATACCAGGGACAAACAACAGTGATTCCCACTCCCTAGAAACAGCACTTCTGTCCTGAAGAATGCCTACTGTATGTTTAGATAACAAAGTCCTAAAATACACAGTGCTCAGATGAAAGAACAGCTGCTGAATTCCAGATCTGGCCACAGCTTCATCCCCATTACGGTGTCAAACAGATAAATGGTCTCTCGTCTTAAACCTTTGAAGCTTTAAAAATTAGGTTAAACAAAAAGACTCTGTTTTAGACTTTATGAAGTGAACTACTGTGTTTTCTTTGATATATATCCCTCTAGATCAACTTTAAACACGTCATTGACAGTTGGTATCCCCCCCAAAAAAAAATACATTTAAGGAACTCAGTCTTACTCTTGAAAGTTGTAATAGTAGAATGTACAAGGTATAATTTCTATATTGGGTAGTGTATCATCAGTTCCTCTTGTCATGTCCGTCATTACAGACCTTAGAGAGAGATTTATAACATGAAATGTCCAGATTAACCAGCCCACTTCAGCTAACGTTTTAAATAGAGTAAAAAAAATATATATAAATGTAATTGAAAAATCATATGAATAAACATTAGACATGGCAAAATGTGTTGAACTACAGGAAATAAGCTTTAAACCTGCAACGTTTTCTCTTCAACAACAAGAGGGGTGTGAATGGAACAGTGTGTCAGGAACAGTGTTGGTGGCCATAGAAATAGACATGGGGCGTGGGGGTCGCGAGATGTTCAAGAAGGCTGGAAGGAAGGAAGGAAGGAAGGAAGGAAGGAAAGGAAAGGAAAGGAAAGGAAAGGAAAGGAAAGGAAAGGAAAGGAAAGGAAAGGAAAGGAAAGGAAAGGAAAGGAAAGAAGGAAGGAAGGAAGGAAGGAAGGAAGGAAGGAAGGAAGGAAGGATGGAAGGAAGGAAGGATGGAAGGAAGGAAGGAAGGAAGGAAGGAAGGAAGGAAGGAAGGAAGGAAGGAAGGAAGGAAGGAAGGAAGGAAGGAAGGAAGGAAGGAAGGAAGGAAGGAAGGAAGTCTATAAACCCTTATGTTATACGATGGAAATTGTTTTCCTAGTGAGGACTTGTGAAGAGCAGAATCAACAACGTCTGCATAATGAAAACAGTTGCTTTGTGAGAAGGTGTTACAACTTCTGTTAGCCATTGTTATGTAAATGCTAGCTGAAAAGGACCAGTGGCCTGGCTTTGGCCCCAAGTGAGAGCAGGTCTGCCGGAGCCATGGCCCAGTGACACACGAGTGCCGGCCCGCGTAGATGGAAACAGAAAAGTCTGAGCGTTTTTGGTAAAACCTGTATGACAGACAGACAGAGACAGATAGACACACAGACAGTGGCCATCACAAAGCCCTGACCTCAATCCTATAGAATATTTGTGGGCAGAACTGAAAAAGCGTGTGCAAGCAAGGAGGCCTACAAACCTGACTCAGTTACACCAGCTCTGTCAGGAGGAATGGGCCAAAATTCACGCAACTTATTGTGGGAAGCTTGTGGAAGGCTACCCGAAACATTTGACCCAAGTTAAACAATTTAAAGGCAATGCTACCAAATACTAATTGAGTGTATGTAAACTTCTGAACCACTGGGAATGTGATAAAATAAATAAAAGCTGAAATTTCTAACCGACCTGGCCGGGGTATCCTGGAATGACATTGACCTCATCCCATCAGCAGATGATGCCTGGCTATTCTTTAAAAGTGCCTTCCTCACCATCTTAAATAAGCATGCCCCATTCTAAAAATGTCAAACTAGCAATATATATAGTCCTCGGTTTCACTCCAGACCTGTCTGCCCTCGACCAGCACAAAAACATCCTGTGGCTTTCTGCATTAGCATCGAATAGCCCCCGTGATATGCAACTTTTCAAGGAAGTTAGGAACAAATATACACAGGCAGTTAGGAAAGCTAAGGCTAGCTTTTTCAAAACAGAAATTTGCATCCTGTAGTACTAACTCAAAAAAGTTCTGGGACATTGTAAAGTCCATGGAGAATAAGAGCACCTCCTCCCAGCTGCCCACTGCTCTGAGGCTAGGAAACACTGTTACCACCGATAAATCCACTATAATTGAGAATTTCAATAAGCATTTCTCTACGGCTGGCCATGCTTTCCACCTGGCTACCCCTACCCCGGTCAACTGCCCGGCACCCTCCACAGCAACCCGCCAAAGCCCCCCCTGCTTCTCCTTCACCCAAATCCAGATAGCAGATGTTCTGAAAGAGCTGCAAAATCTGGACCCCTACAAATCAGCCAGGCTAGACAATCTGGACCCTCTCTTTCTAAAATTATCTGCGGAAATTGTTGCAACCCCTATTACTAGCCTGTTCAACCTCTCTTTCATATCGTCTGAGATCCCCAAAGATTGGAAAGCTGCCGCGGTCATCCCCCTCTTCAAAGGGGGTGACACTCTAGACCCAAACTGCTACAGACCTATATCTATCCTACCCTGCCTTTCTAAAGTCTTTGAAAGCCAAGTTAACAAACAGATTACCGACCATTTCGAATCCCACCGTACCTTCTCCGCTATGCAATCTGGTTTCAGAGCTGGTCATGGGTGCACCTCAGCCACGCTCAAGGTCCTAAACGACATCATAACCGCCATCGATAAGAAACAATACTGTGCAGCCGTATTCATTGACCTGGCCAAAGCTTTCGACTCTGTCAATCATCACATTCTTATTGGCAGACTCGACAGCCTTGGTTTCTCAAATGACTGCCTCGCTTGGTTTACCAACTACTTCTCTGATAGAGTTCAGTGTGTCAAATCGGAGGGCCTGTTGTCCGGACTTCTGGCAGTCTCTATGGGGGTGCCACAGGATTAAATTCTTGGGCCAACTCTTTTCTCTGTATACATCAATGATGTCGCTCTTGCTTCTGGTGATTCTCTGATCCACCTCTACGCAGACGACACCATCCTATATACTTCTGGCCCCTCCAGACGAGCTTCAATGCAATACAACTCTCCTTCCGTGGCCTCAAACTGCTCTTAAATACAAGTAAAACTAAATGCATGCTATTCAATCGTTCACTGCCCGCACCTGCTCGCCCGTCCAGCATCACTACTCTGGACGGTTTTGACTTAGAATATGTGGACAACTACAAATACCTGGGTGTCTGGTTAGACTGTAATCTCTCCTTCCAGGCTCACATTAAGCATCTCCAATCCAAAATTAAATCTAGAATCGGCTTCCTATATCGCAACAAAGCATCCTTCACTCATTCTGCCAAACATACCCTCGTAAAACTGACCATCCTACCGATCCTCAACTTCGGCGATGTCATTTACAAAATAGCCTCCAACACTCTACTTAACAAACTGGATGCAGTCTATCACAGTGCCATCCGTTTTGTCACCAAAGCCCCATCTACTACCCACCACTGCGACCTGTACGCTCTTGTTGGTTGGCCCTCGCTTCATACTCGTCGCCAAACCCACTGGCTACAGGTTATCTACAAGTCTCTGCTAGGTAAAGCCCCGCCTTATCTCAGCTCACTGGTCACCATAGCAGCACCCACCCGTAGCACGCGCTCCAGCAGGTATATCTCACTGGTCACCCCCAAAGCCAATTCCTCCTTTGGTCGTCTTTCCTTCCAGTTCTCTGCTGCCAATGACTGGAACGAACTGCAAAAATCTCTGAAGCTGGAGACTCATATTTCCCTCACTAGCTTTAAGCACCAGCTGTCAGAGCAGCTCACAGATCACTGCACCTGTACATAGCCCATCTGTAAACAGCCCATCTATCTACCTACCTCATCCCCATACTGTATTTATTTATTTATTTCTCCTTTGCACCCCAGTATCTCTACTTGCACATTCATCTTCTGCACATCTACCATTCCAGTGTTTAATTGCTATATTGTAATTACTTCACCACCATGGCCTATTTATTGCCTTATGTCACGACTGAGTTGGACTGGCGGATAGGCGGAATCAAATGCAGGAGACAGAGGTGCTGGAGGTGAGTGTCTTTTAATACACCTGACACACACAAACGCCGAAAAGCACAGGGCGCTATACAAAGTTCACGTATTTTGAACTGCGCCCATAAAACACAAAATATAATTACAAGGCGCAAGGAGCGCAGCCGGTAACTCACTCGACAAAACTGTCGGTAACACAATGTAGACAATAAACAATCCCGCACAAAATCCCAACTGAAAACACACATTAAATAAGTCCCCACTAATGACATACACAAAACAGGTGCGGAACAGACAGACAAAACTAAACGACACAGAAACAATGATCGGTGGCAGCTAATAGGCCGGCGACGACGACCGCCGAGCGCCGCCCGACCGAGGAGGGGCGCCACTCTCGTTGGAACCTGTGACACCTTAACTCCCTTATCTTACTGTATATAGACTTTTTGTTTTCTTTTGTTCTACTGTATTATTGACTGTATGTTTTGTTTATTCCATGTGTAACTCTGTGTTGTTGTATGTGTCGAGTTGCTACGCTTTATCTTGGCCAGGTCGCAGTTGCAAATGAGAACTTGTTCTCAACTAGCCTACCTGGTTAAATAAAGGTGAAATAAAAAATAAATCACTCTCTCTACTATAATTCTGACATTTCACATTCTTAAAATAAAGTGGTGATCTTAACTGACCTAAGACAAGGGATTTTTACTAGGATTAAATGTCAGGAAGGTGTTTGTAAACTTCGACTTCAAACTGTACCTCACAGCTATGAGCATTAGCATCAAGCATAGGATACCTCCGAGCTATGAGCATTAGCATCAACCATAGGATACCTCACAGCTATGAGCATTAGCAACAACCATAGGATACCTCCGAGCTATGAGCATTAGCAACAACCATAGGATACCTCCGAGCTATGAGCATTAGCAACAACCATAGGATACCTCCGAGCTATGAGCATTAGCATCAACCATAGGATACCTCCGAGCTATGAGCATTAGCATCAACCATAGGATACCTCACAGCTATGAGCATTAGCAACAACCATAGGATACCTCCGAGCTATGAGCATTAGCAACAACCATAGGATACCTCCGAGCTATGAGCATTAGCATCAACCATAGGATACCTCCGAGCTATGAGCATTAGCATCAACCATAGGATACCTCAGAGCTATTAGCGTCGCCCTCCATCACTGCCACTCAAATCAAACTTTGTCACATACGCCAAACAGGTTTAGACTTTACCATGATATGCTTACTTACGAGCCCTTTCCCAACAGTGCAGAGTTAAAAAGTAAGCAATTATGAATTGAGGGATGAATACAGGTTTATTGAATAGGACACCTCACGTCTATTAGCATTAGCAGCCATTAGCATCTAGCATAGGACACCTCACATCTACTAGCATTAGCAGCTATTGGCATCTAAATATAGGACAACTCACATCTATTAGCATTAGCCGCTATTAGCATAGGACACCTCACGTCTATTACCATTATCAGTTATTAGCATAGGACACCTCACATCTATAATTTAAGGAAAGGGGGGATACCTAGTCAGTTGTACAACTGAATGCCTTCAACTGAAATGTGTCTTTCTGCATTTAACCCAACCCCTCTGAATCAGAGAGGTGAGGGGGGCTGCCTTAAATCGACATCCACGTCTTCGGCGCCCGGGGAACAGTGGGTTAACTGCCTTGTTCAGGGGCAGAACGACAGATTTGGGGATTCGAACTTGCAACCTTTCAGTTACTAACCCAACACTCTAACCACTAGGCTTCCCTGCCGCCATAGGACAATGAATGGTGTGGCTGTTGAACAAGTTGAGGAGACTCAATTACCTGGTGTTACCTTAGATTGTAAACTGTCATGGTCAAAACATATAGATCAAATGGTTATAAAGATGGAGAGAGGTCTGTCTGTGATAAAGTCATGCTCTGCTTTTTGACACCACACTCCAAAAAGCAAGTTCTGCAGGCTCTAGTTGTCTTATCTTGATTGTTGTCCAGTCGTGTGGTCCAGTGCTGCTAAGAAAGACCTAGTTAAGCTGCAGCTGTCCCAGAACAGAACGGCACGTCCTGCTCTTCATTGTAATCAGAGGGCTGATATTAATACTCTTGCCTATGAGTTGAGGAGAGACTGTATCACTTATTGAAAATACCAACTTGTTTGCATAGTCAACTTACACACAGCTCTAACACACACACACACACACTTACCCCACCAGACATGCCACCAGGGGTCTTTTCATAGTCCCCAAATCCAGAACAAATTCAAGAAAGCGTACAGTATTATATAGAGCCCTTATTGCATGGATCTTCCTTCCATCTCATACTGCTCAAATAAACAGTAAACCTGTTGTTTTCAAAAAACAGATAAAGCAACACCTCACGGCACAACGCCTCTCCCCTATTTGACCTAGATATTTAGTCTATGTATTGATATGTAGACTATTGTTCTGTCCTTGAGCTGTTCTTGTCTATTAATGTTCTGTATTGTGACATGTTTCAGGAAGATTAGCTGCTGTTTTAGCAACTGCTAATGGGATCCTAATAAAATACCCCAAAAAATACCTAACGTCTATTAGCATTAGCAGCTATTAGCATCTAGCATAGGACACCTCACGTCTATTAGCATTAGCAGCTATTAGCATCTAGCATAGGACACCTCACGTCTATTAGCATTAGCAGCTATTAGCATCTAGCATAGGACACCTCACGTCTATTAGCATTAGCAGCTATTAGCATCTAGCATAGGACACCTCACGTCTATTAGCATTAGCAGCTATTAGCATCTAGCATAGGACACCTCACGTCTATTAGCATTAGCAGCTATTAGCATCTAGCATAGGACACCTCACATCTATTAGCATTAACATGATCTATTAGCATCAGGTAGCACAGGATGGGGGTACAGGGGTGGGCAATTCCAGTCCTCGAGGGCCTGATTGGTGTCACAGTTTTGCCCCAGGCTCAGCTAACACACCTGACTCCAATAATAGAGTAGAACACCAAATCAGGTTCTCGAGGACTGGAGTTGCCCACCCCTGTAGCTCTGTGTCACAGTGGATTTTCACACAAGAAGCCAAGACACCGGTAGGCTGAGGCCAAGACACCGATAGGCTGAGGCCAAGACACCGATAGGCTGAGGCCAAGACACCGATAGGCTGAGGCCAAGACACCGATAGGCTGAGGCCAAGACACCGATAGGCTGAGGCCAAGACACAAGTAGGCTGAGGCCAAGACACCGATAGGCTGAGGCCAAGACACCGATAGGCTGAGGCCAAGACACAAGTAGGCTGAGGCCAAGACACCGATAGGCTGAGGCCAAGACACCGATAGGCTGAGGCCAAGACACCGATAGGCTGAGGCCAAGACACACAAAAAGGTGTACTGGGTCCGTACTCAAAAAAAAATGTTGCATAAAGCTTACTTCATTATTTTTTATTTTATTATTTTCACAGCATCAGGGATAGAGTAAAGAGACGTTTTGGTTTTTCAGCCTTCTTTAGTATGTAGATACAATTTTATTTTAAAACAGTATTTTGTAGGGAACAACCAATGAGCAGCAGGTACTTCTAATCAGGGGTGTGGCTTTTCTGGTCTACAAGTTAGTCACAAAAAAAAAACCAGAATTATAGCGTATGGGAACAAAGGGCAATTCATGAATCAATTGACTTTGGTGTCTGCTCACTTGGATACATTATATAAATTCATGAGATAGCTTACTACAAAGGACATCAGTCTTGGGCTGTTCATTATAATGCGGGGTTAACTCATAAACGATATGAAAAATCTGATATGGACAGTGTTCTTGTATAAACAGTCGAAATTTGGCTTATAGGCAGGAGGTGAAATCCAGTTCTTTGTTTAAACCGTGTGGAGATAGAGAATTTAATTGGGCATATCCACATGGCTTTTCTGGAAGGCATAATTCCTTTAGTAGTGCAAGTTACACATGACTTTATCTCATAGGTCGTAAAAGTCTGAGGTCATGCATCGTTACAACATGTCCTTATGGTGCTACAGGAGGTACAGGGGAAATATCCTTATGGTGCTACAGGAGGTACAGGGGAAACATCCTTATGGTGCTACAGGAGGTACAGGGGAAACATCCTTATGGTGCTGCAGGAGGTACAGGGGAAACATCCTTATGGTGCTACAGGATCTACAGGGGAAACATCCTTATGGTGCTGCAGGAGGTACAGGGGAAACATCCTTATGGTACTACAGGAGGTACAGGGGAAACATCCTTATGGTACTACAGGAGGTACAGGGGAAACATCCTTATGGTGCTACAGGAGGTACAGGATCTACAGGGGAAACATCCTTATGGTGCTACAGGAGGTACAGGGGAAACATCCTTATGGTGCTACATGATCTACAGGGGAAACATCCTTATGGTGCTACATGAGGTACAGGGGAAACATCCTTATGGTGCTACAGGAGGTACAGGGGGAAACATCCTTATGGTGCTACAGGAGGTACAGGATCTACAGGGGAAACATCCTTATGGTGCTACAGGATCTACAGGGGAAACATCCTTATGGTGCTACAGGAGGTACAGGATCTACAGGGGAAACATCCTTATGGTGTTACAGTAGGTACATGATCTACAGGGGAAACATCCTTATGGTGTTACAGGAGGTACAGGGGAAACATCCTTATGGTGCTACAGGAGGTACAGGGGAAACATCCTTATGGTGCTACATGATCTACAGGGGAAACATCCTTATGGTGCTACAGGAGGTACAGGATCTACAGGGGAAACATCCTTATGGTGCTACAGGAGGTACAGGGGAAACATCCTTATGGTGCTATAGGAGGTACAGGGGAAACATCCTTAAGGTGCTACATGATCTACAGGGGAAACATCCTCATGGTGCTACAGGAGGTACAGGGGAAACATCCTTATGGTGCTACAGGATCTACATGGGAAACATCCTTATGGTGCTACAGGAGGTACATGATCTACAGGGGAAACATCCTTATGGTGCTACAGGAGGTGCATGATCTACAGGGGAAACATCCTTATGGTGCTACAGGAGGTACAGGGGAAACATCCTTATGGTGCTACAGGATCTACATGGAAAACATCCTTATGGTGCTACAGGAGGTACAGGGGAAACATCCTTATGGTGCTACAGGAGGTACAGGATCTACAGGGGAAACATCCTTATGGTGCTACAGGATCTACAGGGGACACATCCTTATGGTGCTACAGGAGGTACAGGGGAAACATCCTTATGGTGCTACATGATCTACAGGGGAAACATCCTTATGGTGCTACAGGAGGTACAGGGGAAACATCCTTATGGTGCTACAGGATCTACATGGGAAACATCCTTATGGTGCTACAGGAGGTGCATGATCTACAGGGGAAACATCCTTATGGTGCTACAGGAGGTACATGATCTACAGGGGAAACATCCTTATGGTGCTACAGGAGGTACAGGGGAAACATCCTTATGGTGCTACAGGATCTACAGGGGAAACATCCTTATGGTGCTACAGGAGGTACATGATCTACAGGGGGAAAACATCCTTATGGTGCTACACGATCTACAGGGGAAACATCCTTATGGTGCTACAGGAGGTACATGATCTACAGGGAAACATCCTTATGGTGCTACAGGAGGTACATGATCTACAGGGGAAACATCCTTATGGTGTTACAGGAGGTACAGGGGAAACATCCTTATGGTGCTACAGGAGGTACAGGGGAAACATCCTTATGGTGCTACAGGAGGTACATGATCTACAGGGGGAAAACATCCTTATGGTGCTACATGATCTACAGGGGAAACATCCTTATGGTGCTACAGGAGGTACATGATCTACAGGGGAAACATCCTTATGGTGCTACAGGAGGTACAGGGGAAACATCCTTATGGTGCTACAGGAGGTACATGATCTACAGGGGAAACATCCTTATGGTGCTACAGGAGGTACAGGGGAAACATCCTTATGGTGCTACAGGATCTACAGGGGAAACATCCTTATGGTGCTACAGGAGGTACAGGGGAAACATCCTTATGGTGCTACATGATCTACAGGGGAAACATCCTTATGGTGCTACAGGAGGTACAGGGGAAACATCCTTATGGTGCTACAGGATCTACAGGGGAAACATCCTTATGGTGCTATATGATCTACAGGGGAAACATCCTTATGGTGCTACAGGAGGTACAGGGGAAACATCCTTATGGTGCTACAGGAGGTACAGGGAAACATCCTTATGGTGCTATATGATCTACAGGGGAAACATCCTTATGGTGCTACAGGATCTACAGGGGAAACATCCTTATGGTGCTACAGGAGGTACAGGGGAAACATCCTTATGGTGCTACAGGAGGTACAGGGGAAACATCCTTATGGTGCTACAGGAGGTACAGGATCTACAGGGGAAACATCCTTATGGTGCTACAGGATCTACAGGGGAAACATCCTTACGGTGCTACAGGAGGTACATGATCTACAGTGGAAACATCCTTATGGTGCTACAGGAGGTACAGGATCTACAGGGGAAACATCCTTATGGTGCTACAGGAGGTACAGGGGAAACATCCTTATGGTGCTACAGGAGGTACAGGGGAAACATCCTTATGGTGCTACAGGAGGTACAGGGGAAACATCCTTATGGTGCTACAGGAGGTACAGGGGAAACATCCTTATAGTGCTACAGGAGGTACAGGATCTACAGGGGAAACATCCTTATGGTGCTACAGGATCTACAGGGGAAACATCCTTATGTAAGGCCTCTTTTCTCTCTCTGACTTAATCTGATTTAACCAACAGGATGAATACATTTCTGGATGGTTTTATAGGTGAGTAAAGGTGGATTCTGGAAGGCAGAATTCTGTCTGATGATAGTATATCTTGACAATAGACTTGATGTCATTACAACTATCATTGAAAGTAAGTTTAAATATACATTGAACAAAAATATTTTAAAAACGCAACATGTGAAGTGTTGGTCCCATGTTTCATGAGCTGAAATAAAAGATCCCAGAAATATACCATACGCACAAAAAGCTTATTTCTCTCAAACTTTGTGCACAAATGTGTTTACATCCCTGTTAGTGAGCATTCCTCCTTTGCCAAGATAATCCGTCCACCTGACAGTTGTGGCATATCAAGAAGACAATTAAACAGCATGATCATTACACAGGTGTACCTTGTGCTGGGGGACAATAAAAGGCCACTCTAAAATGTGCAGTTTTGTCACACAACGCAATGCCACAAATGTCTCAAATTGAGGGAGCGTGTAATTGGCATGCTGACTGCAGGATCGCCCACAGAGCTGTTCCCAAATCATTTAAAGTTAATTTCTCTACCATTAGCCGCCTCCAATGTCATTTTAGAGAATTTGTCAGTACGTCCAACCGGCCTCACAACCATAGACCACATGTAACCACGCCAGCCCAGGACCTCCACATCCGGCTTCTTCACCTGTGGGAACATCTGAGGATGGAGGAGGAGAGGGGGTGCTGAGGAGTATTTCTGTCTGTAATAAAGCCCTTTTGTGGGAAAATGGCTGGGTCTGGCTCCCCAGTGGGTGGGCCTGCAAACTCTGACAAATAAAGGCCAAGATGCTGGCAGTCTGAGGCCAAGACGCTGGCAGGCTGTCTTTCACTTCCTAATCATTCGTGTGGCAGCTAGTGGCCTCCGTGCCTGTCTGTCTGGTCCAGGCATTTAAAAACATCCCTTAACTACGGACTTCATTCCTTTGCTGGCTACAAGACTGGACACAAAGCTGACCACGGATTGGCTAGACAACATGACACAGAGCCAAGGACAGTTAGCAGCAGCGTGGTGATGTATTGAGAATGTGTTCTCTGTTAATCCGCCGTGATTAGAGTCTCCTTCCAGCAAAGCGATCAATGTGTTCCAGGTCAGCAAGCTTTTCAATATCAAGCTGAAGCTCTGCTATGCGATGTGGCTTGGCTGTTTCTTTATGTAACACTCAACAACAAAAAAACTCAGACACACAATCAACTAAAAGACTCAAAACACCCTGTAGTGTATCACTTATGACCAGAGCCCTGCTGTTTGGGACAAACCCTTTTCCACTTCCTGTCAACCCCTCATATCAATCTGAAGGAATAAAAAGGTTGAATACATTTTAAACAGGGTGACGATAAAAAAAAAAAACGGTTAAAAAGACACTCGATCTTCAAGGTAGCTGAACCGAGGCAAACCGAGTGGACGTCCTCTATTGAAGCTGTGATGACCAGCGCAGGCAGGAGTGTAAACTCTACTGACAATGACCTTAAAGCTGGTGACAAAGTCCACCAATAGGGTTTCATTTGAGTCCTTGACGTGAGAGTCGAGACGGCAAGTTTCCACATATGACCCACACATGAGAAAGGACATCAGAGACAGAGACGGTCTTCTTCAGAGAAGAAAATCTGGCTTTCAAAACACATGCGCAGTTTGTTTGTCACGTGCACGGTATACAACCGGTGTAAAACCATACAGCGAAATGCTTACTTACAAGCTCTTCCACAACTATGCAGAGTTCACATCAAATACAAAAAGAAATCCCAGAAAATGCTATTTTTTTAAAAAGAAAGCACAGAATTCTCTGACCGTACCAGTTGTGCATCTATACAGATCAGATCCATAGAGATCAAATCTGACCCATACAGATCAGATTTGATATATACAGACAGCTCAGAGCTAACTCAAACCCCATGGGAGACAAACATGACAGGCTAAATTCTCCTCTGCATCCACAACCACCACAGTACTCCAGGAGTTAACCCCAACCCCCCCCCCCCCAGGAGTTAACCCCAACCCCCTCCCAGGAGTTAACCCCAACCCCCCCTCCAGGAGTTAACCCCAACCCCCCCCCCCCCCTCCCCCCAGGAGTTAACCCCAACCCCCTCCCAGGAGTTAACCCCAACCCCCCCCCCCCCTCCCCCCCCAGGAGTTAACCCCAACCCCCTCCCAGGAGTTAACCCCAACCCCCCCTCCAGGAGTTAGCCCCAACCCCCCGAGGAGTTAACCCCCCCTCCCCCCAAGGAGTTAACCACAACCCCCTCCCAGGAGTTAACCCCAATCCCCTCCCAGGAGTTAACCCCAATCCCCCCCAGGAGTTAACCCCAACCCCCTCCCAGGAGTTAACCCCAACCCCCTCCCAGGAGTTAACCCCAACCCCCCAACCCCCACCCAGGAGTTAACCCCAACCCCCTCCCAGGGGTTAACCCCAACCCCCTCCCAGGGGTTAACCCCAACCCCCTCCCAGGAGTTAACCCCAACCCCCCCCAGGAGTTAACCCCCCCCCCAGGAGTTAATCCCAACCCCCCCCAGGAGCTAACCCCACCCCCCCAGGAGTTAACCCCAACCCCCCCCAGGAGTTAACCCCAAAGGCGTCAGCATGCTCCAATCTCGGCTAGGCGAACCAAAATGAGAGTGCTTGCATACTCTCTTAAAAAGCCATTCGCTTGAAAAACGAGGCGCCGAAGCCAGTATACACTTCCTCAAAATAGTCAGAATTTATTTTCAGATAATTCAAGAAATCTGACATTTTGGCAGAGGAGATCAAACTGTACCCGAAATGTTTGGGATGGGAAGCATGCGGATGCCATAACTCCAGGAAACCCCCTCCACAACCACTACTCCCCTAATCTTCCTTTCCTCCAGCCCCCTGTGCATTGAGGCGTGACCCATCTGGGTCTTGGCACACACACACACACACACACACACACACACACACACACACACACACACACACACACACAACACACACACAAAGCTGTGGAGGAACAGAAACATCTGGGCTGTGCTGGTCTCAAACAATCACACACACAGTCCTAGTCACACACACACACACAGTCCTAGTCACTCACACACACAGTCCTAGTCACACACACACACAGTCCTAGTCACTCACACACACACAGTCCTAGTCACTCACACACACAGTCCTAGTCACTCACACACACACACAGTCCTAGTCACACACACACACACACAGTCCTAGTCACACACACAGTCCTAGTCACACACACACACACACACACACACACACACACACACACACACACACACACACACACACACACACACACACACACACACACACACACACACACACACACAGTCCTAGTCACTCACACACAAAGTCCTGGTCACACAACCTGATCACACAGTCCTACTGGTCCCTCTAGTTCAGGACAACAATGTCACTCTGTTCTGTTGTCTGTCTAATAAGAAAGTCACACTGTTGTAAAAGCCCTAATCTCAACAACCACTTTGCATATCTAGATGTTTTATATGGTGGGGTATTTCCTTTGCCCCCCCCCCCCCCCAAAACATCACCTTTCAGCAGGAAGTGAAAAGAGAAAAGGACAGTGGAAGCTGATGAAAAAGCTGTTTTTATTATTCTTGTTTTAAAAGGATGCCCATTATATAAAAGGGTTATTAAACTGAACTGAGGGGTCAGCGGGGGGGGGGGGCTAATAAGTCCGACTTACTGGGGTCAGCTAGTAGTCAGCTAATAAGTCTGACTTACTGCAAATTTCAGAAATGATGTGACTAAACTCTACAAAAAATAAACTGTATTATCAACGATCAACGATGAAGAAAAAAAACATTCCTACATGCATGAATATGAATAAATAATCATCATTTTATGCCTCGCAATCAACAAAATGTACATTGTTTAAAGCACACGTTTACATATCTTAGTCACAAATGACAGCTCCAATAAGCCTCTTTTGTGGTGAACGACATGTGAACAACCAGTGGTGGTTCTAGACCATTTCATCTGGGGGGGCCAAGCTGGGGCCAGTTGTACTGTTAGAGGGGCCAGTTACATTAGACGTTATTGTTGTCATATCGTTTTCTTCTCTGCATTAGCAGGCAAAAGACCATGTTCATAATCATCATCGTTGACCACTGTCTAATAACGGATGTAAAAAAAAAGAACAATAGCAAAAATTTGTTATGTAAAAATTATTTCATACTCCACATTTAAGGGGGCCACAAGGGGGTCCAAAATTGTTGTCACAGGGGCACTGTGACAGATCCAAGTTGGCTAGACTAAATATAAAGATAAGTTGGCTAGACTTTAAATATAAAAGATTAGTTGGCTACTCACTAACACATGGACTTGTGCTTTAGAGATTGTTTATGAGACCCTATGTTCTTTTTCTATAATTCCTGCTACAAGAAGTCGGTCATTTATTCGTGGATGTGCCTTGTACATGGTTCTGGTTAAATTTGTAACAATTATAGTATTTTCATAGACTTAAAAGCCAGATCAGTGATTATTGCAAACAACCAGGTTAAACTAATAGGGGGTCTTGGTTGTGGAAGACCTATATTTAGTCCAGGTAGAATTTACCATACAGTGTTATTGACCTATACACAAAATGTGTGTGTGTGTTTGTATATAATTTTTAGGCCATAATCGCCCATCACCCTCCCACACTCCCTTTTTAGTCCTAACACTGAATATCAGAGTAGCTAAAAATCCCTCACCCAAATCCTCTTCTCAGCTAGTCCTAGTCTTGGTCAGCTCTGAGAGTTGAAACCAGAGCCCTACTACCCCTTGACCTCGTGTCCTGCTAAGTTCTAGGATGACGGTTGCTAGGCAACATTTCCATAACTATGACAGGCAGCAGATGACCCATTCTCACCCTGATCTGGGCTTCCTTTAGCACAAAAAGACACAGAAGCAAGAAACCTGGGTTTAAATAGATTGAGATTCAACAAACCTACAGTCCTTCGGCCCCATTTTCCCAGGACACTTATTTATTTAACCATAATTTAACCAGGTAGGCCAGTTGAGAACAAGTCCTTTATTTAACCAGGTAGGCTAGTTTTGAGAACAAGTTCTCATTTACAATTGCGACCTGGCCAAGAATAAAGCAAAGCAGTTCGACACAAACAACAACACAGAATTACACATGGAATAAACAAAACATACAGTCAATAACACAAGAGAAAAAAAAAGTCTATATACAGTGTGTGCAAATGAGGTAGGATAACGGAGGTAAGGCAATAAATAGGCCACAGTGGCAAAATAATTACAATTTAGCAATTAAACACTGGAGTGATAGATGTGCAGAAGATGAATGTGCAAGTAGAAATACTGGGGTGCAAAGGATCACCAAAAGAATAATAAATAACAATATGGAGATGAGGTAGTTGGATGGGCTATTTACAGATGGGCTGTGTACAGGTGCACCATGTCCAGATAAAACGTCCGGGGTAAAAAAAAAAAAAAGTTGAATGAAAAAAGTAGAGCGAGGAAAAATATAAGACGTTGGAAAATGTATTAAAAAGTAAAAAGTTTGGCAGATAGCCAAGTAGCAACAAACAGCGGAAAATCACAGAGACAAGTCCAGAAACTGAGGACGGAGGAACCATCAGACTAGTCAGTCCCTCATGCTAACTTTTACATATAGCTACTATCACAACCAACTGAATTGTACAGTATTGTGAAAACATATGAACGGCAACATACAGTTAAAGTCACTGGAGACTAGTAAGGATGTACAGTTGAAGTCACTGGAGACTAGTAAGGATGTACAGTTAAAGTCACTGGAGACTAGTAAGGATGTACAGTTGAAGTCACTGGAGACTAGTAAGGATGTACAGTTGAAGTCACTGGAGACTAGTAAGGATGTACAGTTGAAGTCACTGGAGACTAGTAAGGATGTACAGTTGAAGTCACTGGAGACTAGTAAGGATGTACAGTTGAAGTCACTGGAGACTAGTAAGGATGTACAGTTGAAGTCACTGGAGACTAGTAAGGATGTACAGTTGAAGTCACTGGAGACTAGTAAGGATGTACAGTTGAAGTCACTGGAGACTAGTAAGGATGTACAGTTGAAGTCACTGGAGACTAGTAAGGATGTACAGTTGAAGTCACTGGAGACTAGTAAGGATGTACAGTTGAAGTCACTGGAGACTAGTAAGGATGTACAGTTGAAGTCACTGGAGACTAGTAAGGATGTACAGTTGAAGTCACTGGAGACTAGTAAGGATGTACAGTTGAAGTCACTGGAGACTAGTAAGGATGTACAGTTGAAGTCACTGGAGACTAGTAAGGATGTACAGTTGAAGTCACTGGAGACTAGTAAGGATGTACAGTTGAAGTCACTGGAGACTAGTAAGGATGTACAGTTGAAGTCACTGGAGACTAGTAAGGATGTACAGTTGAAGTCACTGGAGACTAGTAAGGATGTACAGTTGAAGTCACTGGAGACTAGTAAGGATGTACAGTTGAAGTCACTGGAGACTAGTAAGGATGTACAGTTGAAGTCACTGGAGACTAGTAAGGATGTACAGTTGAAGTCACTGGAGACTAGTAAGGATGTACAGTTGAAGTCACTGGAGACTAGTAAGGATGTACAGTTGAAGTCACTGGAGACTAGTAAGGATGTACAGTTGAAGTCACTGGAGACTAGTAAGGATGTACAGTTGAAGTCACTGGAGACTAGTAAGGATGTACAGTTGAAGTCACTGGAGACTAGTAAGGATGTACAGTTGAAGTCACTGGAGACTAGTAAGGATGTACAGTTGAAGTCAGAAGTTTACATACACCTTAGCCAAATACATTTCAACTCAGTTTTTCACAATTCCTGACATTTAATCCTGGTAAAAATTCCCTGTGTTAGGTCAGTTAGGATCACCACTTTATTTTAAGAATGTGAAATGTCAGAATAAAAGTAGAGAGAATGATTTTTTTTATATCTTTCATCACATTCCCAGTGGGTCACAAGTTTACAAACACTCAATTAGTATTTGGTAGCATTGCCTTTCAATTGTTTGTCTTGGGTCAAATGTTTCGGGTAGCCTTCCACAAGCTTCCCACAATAAGTTGCGTGAATTTTGGCCCATTCCTCCCGACAGAGCTGGTGTAACTGAGTCAGGTTTGTAGGCCTCCTTGCTCGCACACGCGTTTTCAGTTATACCCACAGATTTTCTATAGGATTGAGGTCAGGGCTTTGTGATGGCCACTCCAATACCTTGACTTTGTTGTCCTTAAGCCATTTTGCCACAACTGTGGAAGTATGCTTGGGGTCATTGTCCATTTGGAAGACCCATTTGCGACCAAGCTTTAACTTCCTGACTGATGTCTTGAGATGCTGCTTCAATATATCCACACAAATTTCCCTTCCTCACGATGCCATCTATTTTGTGAAGTGCACCAGTCCCTCCTGCAGCAAAGCACCCCCACAACATGATGCTGCCACACCCATGCTTCACGGTTGGGATGGTGTTGTTTGGCTTGCAAGCCTCCCCCTTTTTCCTCCAAACATAACAATGGTCATTATGGCCAAACTGTTCTATTTTTGTTTCATCAGACCAGAGGACATTTCTCCAAAAAGCACAATCTTTGTCCACATGTGCAGTTGCAAACCGTAGTCTGGCTTTTTTATGGCGGTTTTGGAGCAGTGGCTTCTTCCTTCCTGAGCGGCCTTTCAGGTTATGTCGATATAGGACTCGCTTTACTGTGGATATAGATACTTTTGTACCCGTTTCCTCCAGCATCTTCACAAGGTCATTTGCTGTTCTTCTGGGATTGAGTTGCACTTTTCGTACCAAAGTACGTTCATCTCTAGGAGACAGAACATGTCTCCTTCCTGAGCGGTAGGGCGGCTGCGTGGTCCCATGGTGTTTAAACATGCATACTATTGTTTGTACAGATGAACGTGGTACCTTCAGGCATTTGGAAATTGCTCCCAAGGATGAACCAGACTTGTGGAGGTCTACAATTTATTTCCTGAGGTCTTGGCTGATTTCTTTTGATTTCCACAAATGTCAAGCAAAGAGGCACTGAGTTTGAAGGTAGGCCTTGAAATACATCCACAGGTACACCTCCAACTGACTCAAATGATGTAAATTAGCCTATCAGAAGCTTCTAAAGCCATGACATAATTTTCTGGAATTTTCCAAGCTGTTTAAAGGCACAGTCAACTTAGTGTATGTAAACTTCTGACCCACTGGAATTATGATACAGTGAATTATAAGTGAAATAATCTGTCTGTAAACAATTGTTGGAAAAATTACTTGTGTCATGCACAAAGTAGATGTCCTCACCGACTTGCCAAAACTATAGTTTGTGAACAAGAAATTTGTGGAGTGGTTGAAAAACAGGTTTTATTGACTCTAACCTAAGTGTATGTAAACTTCCGACTTCAACTGTAGCAAAAAGTGGACATCGTTTTGCTTGCTTAGTTGTGAGAGACAAGGTTTGGTTTCTTCACACCTCCTTTAGGAGGGAAAAGGATTTAAAACCAAGGAGCCATTTGCCTCTGCAGCTATCTCAGGAACACACACAGACACTGCATGCTACACTAAAACATTTTAGACACACACACACACAGCAAATGGAAATGAGTTAACCTTACCTTGCTGCAACAACGCAGACAGAGCCAGTGTGCTTCCTATCTATCCTCAGACCGACTGCTCAGATTCAGAGAAAATCACCACATCACTGGAGACATTACACGCTCCATTCTGGCGAATCCTGACACTCCTCTCAACTGTGCAGAAGGAAGACTGAGGCGGTATAGTGTGTGTGACTGACTGGCTGGCTGCTGCTGTGTGCCGCGTGTGTGTGTGCGTTGCCTGCCAGGCTGATTTGAGGAACTGGGGGGATAGAATACAGCAGGGTGAGAGGAAGGGGGTGTGGCTGTTTGTAAAACTCTCTCCTCACTCACTCTCACATGCCTCCCTCCCTCTCTGATCCCTTGTTCTCTGATCCCTCCCTCCTTCCCTGATCCCTCCCTCCTTCCCTGATCCCTCCCTCCTTCCTTGATCCCTCCCCCCCTCGTTCTCTGATCCCTCTCTCTGATCTGATCCCGCCCTCCTTCCCTGATCCCTCCCTCCCTTCCTTCCTGATCCCTCCCTCCATCCCTGATCCCGCCCTCCCTTACCTCCTTCTCTGATCCCTCCCCCCTCCTCTTATCCCTCCCCCTCCCTCCTTCTCTTATCCCTCCCCTTCCCTCCTTCTCTGATCCCTCCCTCCCTCCTTCCTTCCTTATCTGATCCCCCCCTTCTCTGATCCCTCCCCCTTCTCTGATCCCTCCCCCCTTCTCTGATCCCTCCCCCCTTCTCTGATCCCTCCCCCTTCTCTGATCCCTCCCCCTCCCTCCTTCTCTTATCCCTCCCCCTCCCTCCTTCTCTAATCCCTCCCTCCCTCCTTCCTTCCTTATCTGATCCCCCCTTCTCTGATCCCTCCCCCTTCTCTGATCCCTCCCCCTTCTCTGATCCCTCCTTCCTTCCTTATCTGATCCCCCCCTTCTCTGATCCCTCCCCCTTCTCTGATCCCTCCCCCCTTCTCTGATCCCTCCCCCCTTCTCTGATCCCTCCCCCTTCTCTGATCCCTCCCCCTCCCTCCTTCTCTTATCCCTCCCCCCTTCTCTAATCCCTCCCTCCCTCCTTCCTTCCTTATCTGATCCCCCCCTTCTCTGATCCCTCCCCCTTCTCTGATCCCTCCCCCTTCTCTGATCCCTCCCCCCTTCTCTGATCCCTCCCCCCTTCTCTGATCCCTCCCCCTTCTCTGATCCCTCCCCCTTCTCTGATCCCTCCCCCTTCTCTGATCCCTCCCCTCAGACTGAGAACTGACTGTCGTGCCAGCAGGAATGTCTATTCCCTTCTTATAAATCCCTCCTGCCTCATTCTCCTGTTTAATTGCCTCAGAAGCTCCCTCGTGGGAAGCATCAAATTTCAACCTGGACACAGGGGTAGATGTAACATGGTAAACTTTAATTAGAGTGATATGGTACGTTCCGTATGGTATGTATGCATTTGTGGATGTCCATCATCCATTTCATTTGATGTGTTACGAATTTGAAACGTATGATATGTTACAAATTCCGATTTATTGTTGCTAACTTTAGCTAGGTGGCTAACACTAACATGGTAACGTTACCTAGGCTAGAGGTTAGGATTAAGGTTAGGGGTTAGGTTAAAGGGTTAGGGAAAAGGCTAGCTAACTTAAAAGATGCACTATGCAGAAATTGCTCAAAAACTTCATCAGGTTAGGCCCCTATTTTCTCCACTTCCTGTCTGACTGACATGCCCAAAGTACTCAGGCCCAGAAGCCAGGATATGCATATAATTGGATAGAAAACACTTTGAAGTTTGTAGAAATGTTAAAATAATGCTTGAGACTATAACACAATTGATATGGTAGAAGAAAATCCAAAGAAAAACCAACCAATTTTTTTATTTTTTTTTAGATCCCATGCTCTTCCATTAGAACGTATAGGGTCAATGTTAAATCCGGCTCCCAGATTGCAATTCCTATGGCTTCCACTAGATGTCAACAGTCTTTGTTCAAGGTTTCAGGCTTGTTTCTTCCCAAACGAGGAAGAATTTTGAGTGCCATAAATTCCATAATTTTTAGTTCCAGAAAAAGGTCCAGTTGCCAGGACCACAAATACAAATTCCATCTAGACATCGTTGCCCTAGAGCACACAAACTATATATAACTTGGCCTAAACATCAACACCACAGGTAACTTCCACAAAGCTGTGAACGATCTGAGAGACAAATTACAAAGGGCCATCAAAAGGAACATACAATTCAACATACCAATTAGGATCTGGCTAAAAATACTTGAAATCAGTTATAGAACCCATTGACCTTTATGGTTGTGAAATCTGGGGTCCGCTCACAAACCAATAATTCACAAAATGTGACAAACACCAAATTGAGACCGCATGCAGAATATTAAAAATATATATTCTTTGTACAACGTAAAACACCAAATAATGAAGGCAGAGCAGAAATAGGCCGATACCCGTTTAATTATCAAAATCGAGCGAGAGATCCAAAATAGAACTGTGAATGAATGAAAGGGCTGAAGCATTGTTGTCATAGCACCGGCGACGTTCTCAGGCTGCTGCCTTGTCAGAGATGATGGCTGCAGAAAACAACCAGTCAGGGCTACAACACACATTACATGTTTCCAGAAGAATCTTTTGCATACCAACACTAAAACAGGCCCTGGGGTTATACTAGTGACAACCAGATGGGGGGGGGGGGGGGGGGGGGGGGTCTCTCTCTCTCATCAAATCAATGATGATGCAGATAGATAAATAGGAAATATAATAAAATGAAAACAATTGACATTAAAAGTAAGAAATTAATGAGGACAATAATGAACTAGTGAGAAAGACACACACACACACACACACACACACACACACACACACACACACACAGAGTCCTGCCCACTGTCTCAACACCACTTTAACGTTGCAGCAACACAAGCCAACCTGCCTCACATCATACGCTCTATATCTCTGTAAGAGCATGGAAGTCCCAGTGTGTGTGTGTGTGTGTGTGTTTGTAACATAGTAACATGGGGTCACGTTCCCCTGCCAAGCATCCGAGTGGATCATCTCGACACGAACATACTGAGAGGATTTTAAAATTCTCAACGATATAAGATGACTTGCAAGCAGGAATTCCACATGTTTGTGACCTAAGGTTAATATATTGGTTAGATGGGAATGTTAGGTTATATATATATATATATAACCTCACACACATGTATGTATGTATGTATGTATGTATGTATGCATGTATGCATAAAAAACACACACACACAGTTGAAGTCGGAAGTTTACATACACCTTAGCCAAATACATTTAAACTCAGTTTTCCACAGTTCCTGACATTTAATCCTAGTAAAAATTCCCTGTCTTAGGTCAGTTAGGATCACCACTTTATTTTAAGAATGTGAAATGTCAGAATAATAGTAGAGAGAATGATTTATTTCAGCTTTTACTTCTTTCATCACATTCCCAGTGGGTCAGAAGTTTACATACACTCAATTAGTATTTGGTAGCATTGCCTTTAAATTGTTTAATTTGGGTCAAACGTTTTGGGTAGCCTTCCACAAGCTTCCCACAATAAGTTGGGTGAATTTTGGCCCATTCCTCCTGACAGAGCTCATGTAACTGAGTCAGGTTTGTAGGCCTCCTTGCTCGCACAGGCTTTTTCAGTTCTGCCCACAAATGTTCTATAGGATTGAGGTCAGGGCTTTGTGATGGCCACTCCAATACCTTGACTTTGTTGTCCTTAAGCCATTTTGCCACAACTTTGGAAGTATTCTTGGGGTCATTGTCCATTTGGAAGACCCATTTGCTACTAAGCTTTAACTTCCTGACTGATGTCTTGAGATGTTGCTTCAATATATCCACATAATTTTCCTCCCTCATGATGCCATCTGTTTTGTGAAGTGTACCAGTCCCTCCTGTAGCAAAGCACCCCCACAACATGATGCTGCCACCCCCATGCTTCACGGTTGGGATGGTGTTCTTCGGCTTGCAAGCATCCCCCTTTTTCCTCCAAACATAACGATGGTCATTATGGCCAAACAGTTCTATTTTTGTTTCATCAGACCAGAGGACATTTCTTCAAAAAGTACGATCTTTGTCCCCATGTACAGTTGCAAACCGTAGTCTGGCTTTTTTATGGCGGTTTTGGAGCAGTGGCTTCTTCCTTTTATTTAATTATTTAATTTTTTATTTCACCTTTATTTAACAAGTTCTCATTTCCAACTGGCTAGTTGAGAACAAGTCCTTTATTTAACCAGGTAGGCCAGTTGAGAACAAGTCCTTTATTTAACCAGGTAGGCTAGTTGAGAACAAGTCCTTTATTTAACCAGGTAGGCAAGTTCTCATTTCCAACTGCGACCTGGTCAGATAAAGCAAAGCATTGTGACACAGACAACAACACAGAGTTACACATGGAGTAAACAAACAAGCCAATAACACAATAAACAAGTCAATGATACAGTAGAAAAAATAAAGTCTATATACAATGTATGCAAAAGGCATGAGGAGGTAAGGCAATAAATAGGCCATAGGAGCAAATAATTAGAATTTAGCAGATTAACACTGGAGTGATAAATGAGCATATGAAGATGTGCATGTAGAGATACTAGTGTGCAAAAAGAGCAGAAAAGTAAATAAAATAAAAACAGTATGGGGATGAGGTAGGTAGATTGGGTGGGCAATGTACAGATGGACTATGTGCAGCTGCAGCGATCGGTTAGCTGCTCAGATAGCTGATGTTTAAAGTTGGTAAGGGAAATAAAAGTCTCCAACTTCAGCAATTTTTGCAATTCGTTCCAGTCACTGGCAGCAGAGAACTGGAATGAAAGGCGGCCAAATGAGGTGTTGGCTTTGGGGATGATCAGTGAGATATACCTGCTGGAGCGCGTGCTACGGGTGGGTGTTGTTATCATGACCAGTGAGCTGAGATAAGGCGGAGCTTTACCTAGCATAGTCTTATAGATGAGCTGGAGCCAGTGGGTCTGGCGACGAATATGTAGCGAGGGCCAGCCGACTAGAGCATACAGGTCGCAGTGGTGGGTGGTATAAGGTGATTTGGTAACAAAACGGATGGCACTGTGATGGACTGCATCCAATTTGATGAGTAGAGTATTGGAAGCCATTTTGTAGATGACATCGCCGAAGTCGAGGATCGGTAGGATAGTCAGTTTTACTAGGGTAAGTTTGGCGGCGTGAGTGAAGGTGGCTTTGTTGCGAAATAGAAAGCCGATTCTAGATTTGATTTTGGATTGGAGATGTTTAATATGAGTCTGGAAGGAGAGTTTACAGTCTAGCCAGACACCTAGGTATTTGTAGTGGTCCACATATTCTAGGTCGGAACCGTCCAGGGTGGTGATGCTAGTCGGGCGGGTGGGTAGCGAACGGTTGAAAAGCATGCATTTGTTTTTACTAGTGTTTAAGAGCAGTTGGAGGCCACGGAAGGAGTGTTGTATGGCATTGAAGCCTGTTTGGAGGTTAGTTAGCAGAGTGTCCAAGGAAGGGCCAGAAGTATAAAGAATGGTGTCGTCTGCGTAGAGGTGGATCAGGGAATCGCCCGCAGCAAGAGCGACATCATTGATATATACAGAGAAAAGAGTCGGCCCGAGAATTGAACCCTGTGGTACCCCCATAGAGACTGCCAGAGGTCCGGACAACATGCCCTCTGATTTGACACACTGAACGCTGTCTGCAAAGTAGTTGGTGAACCAGGTGAAGCAGTCGTTAGAAAAACCAAGGCTATTGAGTCTGCCGATAAGAATACGGTAATTGACAGAGTCGAAAGCCTTGGCCAGGTTGATGAAGACGGCTGCACAGTACTGTCTTTTATCGATGGCGGTTATGATATCATTTAGTACCTGGAGCGTGGCTGAGGTGCACCCGTGACCGGCTCGGAAACCGGATTGCACAGCGGAGAAGGTACGGTGGGATTCGAAATGGTTAGTGATCTGTTTATTAACTTGGCTTTCGAAGACTTTGGATAGGCAGGGCAGGATGGAAATAGATCTGTAACAGTTTGGGTCTAGGGTGTCACCCCCTTTGAAGAGGGGGATGACCGCGGCAGCTTTCCAATCTTTAGGGATCTCGGACGATACGAAAGAGAGGTTGAACAGACTGGTAATAGGGGTTGCAACAATGGCAGCGGATAGTTTTAGAAAGAGAGGGTCCAGATTGCCTAACCCAGCTGATTTGTACGGGTCCAGGTTTTGCAGCTCTTTCAGAACATCTGCTATCTGGATTTGGGTGAAGGAGAAGCGGGGGAGGCTTGGGCGAGTAGCTGGGGGGGGGGGGGGGGGCTGTTGGCCGGGGTTGGAGTAGCCAGGAGGAAGGCATGGCCAGCCGTTGAGAAATGCTTATTGAAATTTTCGATTATCATGGATTTTTCGGTGGTGACCGTGTTACCTAGCCTCAGTGCAATGGGCAGCTGGGAGGAGGTGCTCTTGTTCTCCATGGACTTTACAGTGTCCCAAAACTTTTTGGAGTTAGAGCTACAGGATGCAAATTTCTGCTTGAAAAAGCTAGCCTTTGCTTTCCTGACTGACTGCGTGTATTGGTTCCTGACTTCCCTGAACAGTTACATATCTCAGGGAATATTCGATGCTATTGCAGTCCGCCACAGGATGTTTTTGTGCTGGTCGAGGGCAGTCAGGTCTGGAGTGAACCAAGGGCTATATCTGTTCTTAGTTCTGCATTTTTTGAACGGGGCATGCTTATCTAAGATGGTGAGGAAATTACTTTTAAAGAATGACCAGGCATCCTCGACTGACGGGATGAGGTCAATATTCTTCCAGGATACCCGGGCCAGGTCGATTAGAAAGGCCTGCTCGCAGAAGTGTTTTAGGGAGCGTTTGACAGTGATGAGGGGTGGTCGTTTGACCGCGGACCCATAGCGGATACAGGCAATGAGGCAGTGATCGCTGAGATCCTGATTGAAAACAGCGGAGGTGTATTTGGAGGGCAAGTTGGTCAGGATAACGTCTATGAGGGTGCCCATGTTTACGGATTTAGGGTTGTACCTGGTGGGTTCCTTGATGATTTGTGTGAGATTGAGGGCATCTAGCTTAAATTGTAGGACTGCCGGGGTGTTAAGCATATCCCAGTTTAGGTCACCTAACAGAACGAACTCTGAGGCTAGATGGGGGGCGATCAATTCACAAATGGTGTCCAGGGCACAGCTGGGAGCGGAGGGGGGTTGATAGCAGGCGGCAACAGTGAGAGACTTATTTCTGGAGAGATTTATTTTAAAAATTAGAAGTTCGAACTGTTTGGGTATAGACCTGGAAAGTATGACAGAACTTTGCAAGCTATCTCTGCAGTAGATTACAACTCCTCCCCCTTTGGCAGTTCTATCTTGACGAAAAATGTTGTAGTTGGGTATGGAAATCTCAGAATTTTTGGTGGCCTTCCTAAGCCAGGATTCAGACACGGCAAGGACATCAGTGTTGGCGGAGTGTGCTAAAGCAGTGAGTAAAACAAACTTAGGGAGGAGGCTTCTGATGTTAACATGCATGAAACCAAGGCTTTTTCGGTCACAGAAGTCAACAAATGAGGGTGCCTGGGGACATGCAGGGCCTGGGTTTACCTCCACATCACCCGAGGAACAGTGGAGGAGTAGGATAAGGGTACTACTGAGCGACCTTTCAGGTTATGTTTATATAGGACTCTTTTTTTAAATGACTTGTGTCATGCACAAAGTAGATGTCCTAAACGACTTGACAAAACTATAGTTTGTTAACAAGAAATTTGTGGAGTGGTTGAAAAACTAGTTTTAGTAACTCCAACCTAAGTGTATGTAAACTTCCGACTTCAACTGTGTGTGTGTGTGTGTGTGTGTGTGTGTGTGTGTGTGTGTGTGTGTGTGTGTGTGTGTGTGTGTGTATGTATGTATATATATGACTTATTTATGGGTCACTTGATAACTACTACATGGAAGCATGTCTGGGGCCATATGTCAACCTATCAAGCTTTTCAGGGTAGGAGTGCTGATCTAGGATCCATCTCTTTCTATTTCTACTTTGCACTTTCTTCCACTACAAATCTACCATTCCAGTGTTTTACTTGCTATACTGTATTTACTTTTCCACCATGGCCTTTTTTGCCTTTACCTCCCTTATCTCACCTCATTTACTCACTGACTGTATGTTTGTTTATTCCATGTGTAACTCTGTGTCGTTGTATGTTGTCAAACTGCTTTGCTTTATCTTGGCCAGGTCGCAGTTGTAAATGAGAACTTCTCAACTTGCCCACCTGGTTAAATAAAGGTGAAATAAAATAGATGTTTTTATTTTTTATCCTTACCCAGAAAAAAGAAAGAATAAAAAAAGTCACTCACTCACAGAGAAGCACCAACAGAGTCCTCCCCCGTTCCGCTGATCTAAGGAATCTCTTGTTCTGCGACGGACGGACGGACGGACGGACGGAGGGAGGGAGAGATAATTCTCACAAGAAAACTTTTGGCCAGTAGAATTAGCCAGTCTGTGTAGAACGCGTCAACATGACTGTCTGGGGCTGAGTCCTAAATGGAACCCCTATACAGCGCACCCAATTGGCCCTGGTTAACAGTAGTGCACTATATTAGGGAACAGGGTGCCATTTGGGACACAGACCTGGGAAGACCTCTCTCTCCTCCATGAAAACATCTCTCCAGCACACTGTAGTCTACAGAGAGAGAACTGTGGATAATAGACCAGTTCAATCTAGCTTGGTGCCTGATCTCTTTTGTCTTGTTTTTCAAACTCCTATGGGAGTCATTGTCATGCTAAGTTCAATGGAATGAACTTCACAATAAAACAACACCAAAGATAGAGGAGAATAATGAAGATATTTTCTCGCATCAAATCACGTGTACTTCCGTTCAACAACTATCGCTATGAAATATTGAATTCAAGGAAAAAGAGGGTGTGTTGTAGAAGGGCTTTCTTAGCAGGGCTTTCTGAGCAGAGCAGGGCTTCCTTCCTTAGCAGGGCTTCCTTCCTTAGCAGGGCTTTCACAGCAAGGCTTTTTGAGCAGAGCAGGGCTTCCTTCCTTAGCAGGGCTTCCTTCCTTAGCAGGGCTTTCATAGCAAGGCTTTTTGAGCAGAGCAGGGCTTCCTTCCTTAGCAGGGCTTCCTTCCTTTGCAGGGCTTTCATAGCAGGGCTTTTTGAGCAGAGCAGGGCTTCCTTCCTTAGCAGGGCTTTCTTAGCAGGGCTTCCTTAACGAACGTCAATTACTACAAATGGGGTCTGACTGATGTTAATTATGGAAATAACAGAGTTGGAGTCGATTGATTTGGGATTATAATTCAGGCCTACTGAATACATTGTTGCAGTGACTACAATACCAAACGTCCCTCCACAGGGGAATGGATGGTCCCCCAACATCTGCTACATAAAAATTATCTTCAACATTTACATTGCAACTTATATCCAAGTGAGGGCTGGCCTTTTTTTTTTTTTTTAAATGTTTGGCATTTCAAATGTAAAAAAGATTACATGTTATTATTTTTGCTTTATAAATGATTTTATAAAAGAGTCCGTTTGTAAAAAAATTCATCAAAAAATAAAAATCTGCCTTACAGAGAATGGACTGTACAGTTTGGCTGGTGTACAGAACAAACAGAGTCACAACATTTGGCGGTCCAAATTGAACCCTATTGCTTTCTGGTAAACTACTTTGGACCAGGGCCCATAGCAACGCTGCAGCTGGACAGAACAAAGTTAGTCTGCAGCAGAACAAACAAAACACTCAGGAAGGGGAAAAAAAGTTTGTCTGGAGCAGAGCAGAACAGAACAACACTACAGCAATTTACTACGCTCCACTTTGCAAATGAAATTAACAAGCAGTTATGTGAACGTGGGAGAAAATATGAATTATTCACACAGAGTACTTTTTAAAAGGATCTAAAATATGCACATTTCAAGCAATCATCTGTGTTTGGGTAGTACATGCTTTTTACACAAGAAAAAAAAAGAACAAAAGCTCAGTGTGTGTACCAGACAAGTCCTTAGGTGTTACTGAAAAGCCGACAAATGATCAGATGACTTGCAGACAACATTCTTCTGCGTGTGGTTCAAATGAAAGATCCTGAGCTGCCTCCAGTAGTCTGCATCTGATGGTAGCTGGAGAGAGGGGCCGTGTCCCAAATGGCTCCCTATTCCCTACATAGTGCACTAGTTCTGACCAGCGCCCTGTGGGTGCTCGAGTACCCCCCCAACAGCACACATTTTTGTTGTAGCTACAAACAAACAAAAACACCTGATTCAACTTGTCAAGGGCTTGATGATTAGTTGACAAGTAGAGAGTCAGGTGTGCTTGTTCGTGCCTCAACAACAATATGTACTGTTGGGGGGGTACTGGAGGACCGGAGTTGGGCTGTTGGGGGGGTACTGGAGGACCGGAGTTGGGCCGTTGGGGGGGGGGGTACTGGAGGACCGGAGTTGGGCTGTTAGGGGGGGTACTGGAGGACCGGAGTTGGGCTGTTGGGGGGGGTTTACTGGAGGACCGGAGTTGGGCTGTTAGGGGGGGTACTGGAGGACCGGAGTTGGGCTGTTGGGGGGGGTACTGGAGGACCGGAGTTGGGCTGTTGGGGGGGGTTTACTGGAGGACCGGAGTTGGGCTGTTGGGGGGGGTTTACTGGAGGACCGGAGTTGGGCTGTTAGGGGGGGTACTGGAGGACTGGAGTTGGGCTGTTAGGGGGGGGTACTGGAGGACCGGAGTTGGGCTGTTAGGGGGGGGTACTGGAGGACCGGAGTTGGGCTGTTAGGGGGGGGTACTGGAGGACTGGAGTTGGGCTGTTAGGGGGGGTACTGGAGGACCGGAGTTGGGCTGTTAGGGGGGGGTACTGGAGGACCGGAGTTGGGCTGTTAGGGGGGGTACTGGAGGACCGGAGTTGGGCTGTTAGGGGGGGTACTGGAGGACTGGAGTTCCGTGTATGATCTGGGTAGGAGCTCTAGAAAGGGGACTGAGTTCCCGAGTTGGAATTCCCAGTTGGATGACCGTTCAAATCAAATTTTTCCAGTCGGAGTTCCCAGTTGTTTAGAACGTGCCATTAGAGTTGGGATTATGATTAATTGGTATAGCTAGCTACAAAAAATAAAAAATAAAAAGACTCCACTATGCAAGTAACCATTTCACTGTACCTTATACACCTTCTGTATCCTGTGCATGTGACAAACAAACTTAGATTTTATTTGATATAGTGTGTGTTTACCAGAGACGGTAATGTGAAGAACATAACCTGCACCAAAATCAGATTAGGATATAGGCCAAGATAAAGTTTATTTTTACCACGACTTTCACCACTTTTAGTCTTGAACTCTTTGGTTGTTTACTACACTACTCCTTCTGTTTAGCACATGGCCTCACACGTGAATCCTTAAAGAGATGGGTGGGGCTAAGGCTTAAGAGGGTGGGAACGATGCTGAATGGGTGGAGACAAAGAAAGGCTCTCCAGTAGGTACCCAAACATTCAAGGGTCATTTTCTCAAAAGTGGGGTTAAAAGTTTATGAACTTTCAAAGCAGAATTACTTTCCCATTGTTCCTCAACTGCAGTGTATGATATACCATTTTGTAGCTCTGAGTCTGTACTTTTATCCAATGTAAAAAAACACCACTTCAAATTTTGCTACATAAGACCGATTCCAGGTGGTGCGTCACATTTGGCATGAAGCCCTGCTGTATAAACTGATGGAAAGCGATGTTCGGGGGGAAAAACCAACGATATTATAAAATCAATGTACACAAGGTCAACACCAACCCTCCTGCCAAATGTACGACCATATAACAGACAGGCTGTATTTCCCCCAGATTACACAAAACCACAAAGAAATAAAACACAAATCAAATTTTTACAAACTCCCGTATATATGTTAGGCTAAACACCACAGTGTCCAATCCCGACAGCAGAATTTGTGACCTGGTGGCACAAGTAAAGGTCAACCAGTCAGTCAGAAACATTGATGTAAATATAGCCTATATTTATTTGCCTATATGTAACCGGTGTGAAATGGCTAGCTAGTTAGCGGTGGTGCGCCCAAACAGCGTTTCAATCGGTGACGTCACTCGCTCTGAGACCTTGAAGTAGTTGTTCCCCTTGCTCTGCAAGGGCCGCGGCTTTTGTGGAACGATGGGTAAATAATGCTTCGTGGGAGGCAGTTGTTGATGTGTGCAGAGGGTCAATGGTCCGAGCCCAGGTAGGGACGAGGAGAGGGACGGAAGCAAAACTGTTACATATATATATATAAATATATACATACAGCTTCAGTCTGAAATGGAACCCTATTCCCTATGGACCAGAGCACTACATTTTTTTTTACATTTTAGACATTTAGCAGACGCTCTTATCCAGAGCGACTTACAGTAGTGAATTTCATACATTTTTATTATTATTATTTTTTTATTTATTATTTTTTTCCTTCCATACTGGTCTCCCGTGGGAATCGAACCCACAACCCTGGCATTGCAAACACCATGCTCTACCAACTGAGCCACACGGGACCATAGGGAATAGAGAGCCACACGGGACCATAGGGAATAGAGATTTGGATAAACAGATAAAAACTCATATGGCTATACAGACGTAACCATGTCTTCTCCATCCTGGGGGATAGAAAGCAAAAATGACCAACTGTTAACAGTAATGACCAACTAACAGTAATGACCAACTAACAGTAATGACCAACTAACAGTAATGACCAACTGTTAACAGTAATGACCAACTAACAGTAATGACCAACTGTTAACAGTAATGACCAACTAACAGTAATGAGCAACTAACAGTAATGACCAACTAACAGTAATGACCAACTACCTTTAATGACCAACTGTTAACAGTAATGACCAACTGTTAACAGTAATGACCAACTAACAGTAATGACCAACTAACAGTAATGACCAACTGTTAACAGTAATGACAAACTGCTAACAGTAATGACCAACTGTTATTTGTCAGAGGGTGGTGAGCTGGTAGTGTGATATGTTAGTCCCCAACACATCAGACAGGACAGACAAGGTTCTGACATTGTTACAAATGTTGTCCATCCTCATTCTACCACACCAAGTCATTCTGAGACCATTCATCTCTCTCTCATATATATATATACACACACACACCCACCAGAGTCCTACAGTTTGTTTCTAAACACATTGTCAAATCAATACACATGTATACACATCTTATACTACAGGTTGTGCATGTTTTATGTCCTGCATGCATTTGGTTTAATCAATAGCTCCCAATAGACTGCTGTCAAGTTTGATTAGAACACCTGTAGCGAGGCAGGCATGTCTGTCTACTGCTGTCTGTCAGTGTCACCGTGAATTCCTCCATACCAGTAACGAAGACACACGGACATGACACTTTTAACCTCTCAAAATAGCCACGGGAGAGTGACTAGAGTCGACAAACATTGTGAAGTGAATTGTTGCCCAACGTAGCCTATTGATCTATAGGCTATCTAGGCATCTATGCCATTCATGTGGTGGTGGCAGGGCAATGGGCACATCCATCCATCCATCCATCCATCCATCCACCCATCCATCCATCCATCCATTATAAATAGAAAACAAGTGGACATGGCTCATGCAGTAACTTCAGCTTTTAAAAAAACACTGCTATATGAGAAACACCTGTATGTTCAGCCTATCCTTCCACAAGATAGGACAAGAGAAAAGTCTAATGCTTTATTATTGACGCGGTCACGGGGATTTAACCTGGGTCTCTAGGACCCAGGGGGGGAAACCACGGCGTCAAACATCAAGCTCATTTATCTTCACATGACAACTAAAACTAACAAGAAAAACACTATATTTAAAACCCGTACCTGTCATCCCTCTCAGGTGATTATTGTGGTTGTCGTCCGGTGTGTGCGGTGAACCGGACCCGCTGTGTAAAACATCGCTGGACTGTGTCTGTCCCGCTGCCATGTTGTTTTAACGCCCCGCGGTGACGGAGGGACAACGGAATTCTCGCTCGAGCCGGTCGGAGTCGGGACACCTCTACGTCTGTTTGTTTGTGCAAAACTGTTTACACAATCAATCAGTGACACACAACCTTTAAAAAAATAACAAATAGGAATATGTTTTCATTTCTTTATTTTAAAATGTAGTCCAACCAATTCTTCAGACAGTCAAACAACTAATAACCAAATCACGGACAGTGTTGGATAATCTGTTAGTACTCATGTTGAAATCTGGAATACAGGTCTAGTTTCTGAGAAGAGAAACACAGTAGGAACTGTGAGTGTGTGGGACAGCTGTACTGTGGTGAACTAGTTAACCCTCTCTCTCCCCCTGTATGGCCTCCCGAGTGGCGCAGCGGTCTAAAGCGCCACTACAGACCCGGGTTCGATTCCAGGCAGTGTCACAACCGGCGGTGACCGGGAGTCCCATAGTTACTTGGCTCATCTCGCTCTAGCGACTCCTTGTGGCGGGCCAGTCATCTACAGGCTGACTTCGGTAGTCAGTTGGATGGTGTTTCCTCTGACACATTGGTGCAGCTGCCTTCTGGGTTAAGAAGCACAGTTTGGCGGGTCATGTTTCGGAGGGCGCATGCCTCTCCCGAGCCCATTGGGGAGTTGCAACGATGAGACAAGGTTGAAATTGGGGAGAAAAAAAGGAGGAAAAAACACACAAAAAATGTCAAAATATTTTGCCAATCTGTGGATGGAAAATCTCAATTTCTAGAAATATAATTGGAGAAAAGAAATGCCCATCGCCACAGCCAGAGGTATCAGGTGAGGGGACACACTTTCAGAGAAGTGACCAAGGCAACGGGAGTTATAACTTCAGAAGGTATTAAACTACTTTCTGTTGGTTTCTAATGTTAGAAGATACAATACTAAACGTGGTCTTCACCAGTAATACCCTCAGGCTATAGGGGGGGTCATGAGAAGTCAAGTGGCCGGCCGGTAGCACCGGACTCACTCGTGTCAACTGAACAGAGCCCGTTGCCGTGAGGAAAGAAGCAGTCACCCTTAACATGTAAGATAACAAACCAGGCGTGAATTAGGTTGTGGTCAGACAATATAAACAGATATACAAAACAGATATCTGGATGAGACAACAGTCCATCTGGATGAGACAACAGGCCATCTGGATGAGACAACAAGCCATCAGCTGAGCATAGAAAACATTTTTTTAAGACTGCTGCAGAGACAAAGGGTTTAGTCCCAAATGGCATCCTATTCTATTCCCTATGTAGTACACTACTTCAGACCAGAGCCCTATGTAGTACACTACTTCAGACCAGAGCCCTATGTAGTACACTACTTCAGACCAGAGCCCTACAAAGGAAATAGGGTGCTATTTGGAACGTAGTTAACCTCTACCACCTGATTCAACCAATCAAAAGCTCTGGACCACCTGAGCGACACTATTGCAGCTGAACTGAAACAATCTCTGTGGTGGTGAAGAATTCATTAAAGCACTTCGGACCTGACAGGTGCGCAACTTCCAATGGGGAGGGAGGGGGGGCCACATGTCCTCGCCACTTTCTGAAATTGCATTTTTGCCAGTTAACGTTGGAATGTGATACAAAACGAGGCAACGGTATGCTTCAGGACCATGCGGACGCCTCCGAGCATGTTGGGTAGGCTGTTTGGAGAGTTGATCCGAATGGATAAAACAAAATATATATAAAATTGTCCCCACCCCACTTCTAAAATGAAAGTTGCGCCCATGGCCCACCACCATGGATAAGAAGGCCTCAACAACCGTCTCTATAATCTCAGGTAGCTGAAGACATTTGTCATGGGCCCCACAGTCTTCACTCTGCTACCATCTAGTGGACAGAGACAGTACAGGCACATCAAAGCTGGGAAAGAGAGACTGAGAAACAGCTTCGATCGCCAGGCAGGCCATCAGACTGTTGAACAGCCATCACTAGCCAGCTACCTGTCCGGTACTCTGCCTTGCACCTTGAAACTAACGCCCCATGTATATAGTCATTGAACACTGGTCACCTCATATTC